>NC_043014.1:7555223-7607723 GCF_006345805.1 Octopus sinensis
GACATTTGTACATTACTGCATATACTCTATACGCACTTTCTGACAAGTTGTGGTGCACCTGAGCACTGTATACAATAATATCATTATTATTATTATTGAGGCAGACTTATCAAGGTGCTACTTTGGCGTGTGATCCACAACTTCAAGGCTGATTACTTTACGTTGCAGAATTCACGACTGCGAAACGTGTGTAATCTACATGCTTATTTGAATTATTATCTTGTTTATTCTTGGTTTCTTATTATTATTTACGAAAACATAAATGAAACATGGCTTTATTATTATTATTATTATTAAAATAGTAATTTTGAAAACATAAATTTACAATGCTAAGTTCAAACACAAGAATTTGCAAAAAAATCTGTAACCAACATGTTAATCCTTCTGATACCAACCTGTTTGAAACTGGCTCTAGCTCTGTAGTACAAACGTTTTGTTTTCATAAGTTTTGGATTAAAATCTTCCACCAAACCGTAGTCACAATTTATGTTCCTAACACTAGCTTAATGATACCTAAGTAATTTTACGAAATTCTTTGTTATATTTAAAATTAATTGAAAGAAACACAGAGCATCTCAACAGAAATATGGTAACAAAAGGCTTAAAATATATATAATAGAGAAACAATTCTTAATCCTTTTGATACCAACCAAGCTGAAACCGCCTCTGGCTCTGTAGTACAAATGTCTTGTTTTCAAAAGTTCTGAATTAAAATCTTCCACCAAACCGTAGTCACAATTTATGTTCCTAACACTAGCTGAATGATAACAAAGTTATTTTACTAAATTCTTTGTTATATTTAAAATAATTGAAAGAAATACAGAGCATCTCAACAGAAATACAGTAACGAAAGGGTTAAGTGTTTTTAGAAATTGATAAATGAACTAAAAAAATAACCTAAAGTAATCTCCCTTTAAGTTGTAGATCACATGCCAAAATAACACCAGATTTTCTATGGTTGAATGCCTCAACTGCTCCCACACTTAATGGAGAAAGAATTTAGAATTGTCTTGTAGTGTAATCAATACACAGTAAAAAGCATAGGCGTAGGAGTGGCTGTGTGGTAAGTAGCTTGCTTACCAACCACATGGCTCCAGGTTCAGTCCCACTGCGCGGCACCTTGGGCAAGTGTCTTCTACTATAGCCTCGGGCTGACCAAAGCCTTGTGAGTGGATTTGGTAGACGGAAACTGAAAGAAGTCCGTTTTGGGCAAGTGTTTTCTACTATAGCCTTGGGCCGACCAAAGCCTTGTGAGTGGATTTGGTAGACGGAAACTGAAAGAAGCCCATCGTATATATGTGTACGCGACTATGAGGATTTGCAACCCCAACGTAAAACTTATAATGTAATACATGTCCTTGAAGTAGTAATTGTACGCGGCTGAAGAAGGCCATAGACACACATTTACATCAATTATGTTATAAACCGTCTAATAAAGGCCCGAAACATATGTACCACTAAATCCTTTGCATTATGTTTTTATCTTGATATATACACTCTATCATCTACACCACTAAATGGTATATACAGGTGCTAACAATTATCAAGTATTCACCCTGAATTTTTGTATATATATATATATATATATATATATATATATATGTATGTATGTGTGTGTGTATATGTCTGTCTTTGTTCCCCTAACATCGCTTGACAACCGATGCTGGTGTGTTTACGTCCCTGTAACTTACCGGTTTGGCAAAAAGAAACCGATAGAATAAGTACTAGGCTTACAAAGAATAAGTCCTAGGGTCGATTTGCTCGACTAAAGGCGGTGCTCCAGCATGGCCACAGTCAAATGACTGAAACAAGTAAAAGAGAGTAAAAGAGTAAAGAGGTACACGATGGCAACTGGATAGGAATGGGGACTTTTCAAAAGATGTGTGGGGCACAAAGATCCTTACCATAACTATTATATTACTTTGAGGTTGTTTCTCAGCGATTGTCTGAGCAATCTTCATGATTCCTTCAGAGACTTCTTCAGCAGTGTGGTCATGGTTGTTAGTTCCAATCAAAATAACGATTATCTAGAAAAGAAAAGAGAGAAATCAATAATGGAAACTGTAAAAAGCCCATCGCATAGGGGCGTGTTTGTGTGTGTGTGATGTTTTTACTTTTGTCTTGTGCAAGCACTAATCTTTATATATAAAATTGAAGTTGTGTGTGTGAGACTCTGTCTCCTCTGATTTAGATTCCTAACTACTCCCACATTTTGCGATGCAGTTTAACCAAAAGCGGGTATCTTATAGTCATCATTCATATCGAGCCCTTCTGGGTATTAGCGCACGTCTACGATGAATCTACGATTTAAAAAAATTTACAATCATTTTTCCGCATTTTTAATGATTTTTGCTTGGGTTATATAAGGGGAGTAACTCTCCAAAAATGCTTATATAGTTATTTCCCTTACAAACCTGAGCAACGCCAGGCGGTACTGCTAGTTGTTAACAAAACTCACCATTTTTTGAAACGGTGTCGATTGTTTACAATCCTCCAGAAAAGCAGGAGCGGTCATTCAGGTTGTTTGTTGTTTGAAGGACTTGGAAGAAATATTACCTTCCTTGCTTGCAAACATAAAAAGCATTGAACCATAGGAAGGTCCAGCCTCAAGTTTTATCTGACTCATGCGGGTATGAAAAAAATTACCGTTTACAAATCGTAACAATCATCATCATCATCATCGTTTAACGCCCGTTTTCCATGCTAGCATGGGTTGGATGGTTCGACCGGGGTCTGGGAAGCCAGGAGGCTGCACCAGGCTCCAGTCTGATCTGGCAGTGTTTCTACAGCCCTTCATAACGCCAACTACTCTGAGAGCGTAGTGGGTGCATTTTACATGCCACTGGCACAGGTGCCAGGCAAGTCAACGGCAACGATCGGGTGATCCTTTTTATGTGTCACTGGCACGGAGGCCAGTCGAGGCGGCACTGGCAACGGCCACGTTCGGATGGTTCTTTTACATGCCACTGGCACAGGTGCCAGGCGAGGCTGGCAACGGCCGCGATCGGGTGGTCCTTTTTATGTGCCACCGGCACGGAGGCCAGTCGAGGCGGCACTGGCAACAGCCACGTTTGAATGGTGCTTTTTACATGCCACCGGCACTAGTATCACAACTACAATTTCCATTGATTTTTGATTGATTTCGATTTCACTTGCCTCAACAGGTCTTCGTGTCATTGAAAATATTTCACAGGCAAAAAAAATGAGAAAATGCGTGTGTGTGTGTGAGTATGTATGCATGCAAATATGTATGTTTGTGTGTGTGTAAGCATATGTATGTGTATGTTTGTAGATGTGTCATGTGTGTTTGCAAGTACGAGTGTATGTACGTCTGTGTGTGTGTATATTTGGAGGTGTGAGTATGTGTATATGTCAGTAGTTCTCTGTGTGTATATGTATGTAGGTATGTGTTGGTGTGTGTGTATATATACATATATGCGATGAGCTGGCAGAAACGTTAGCATGCCGGGCGAAATGCGTAGCCGTATTTCATCTGCCTCTACATTCTGAGTTCAAATTCCGCCGAGGTTGACTTTGCCTTTCATCCTTTCGGGGTCGATAAATTAAGTACCAGTTACACACTGGGATTGATATAATCGACTTAATCCGTTTGTCTGTCCTTGTTTGTCCCCTCTATGTTTAGCCCCTTGTGGGCAGTAAAGAAATATATATATACATATATGCATACACACTCATATATACAGAGACACATGTAAAAAGCACCTTTTGAACAGTGGGCCTCATGGGGGAAATGACAAATGACAGACCTTCAGCAAAATGCTGTGCTTGAGTAGAAGACCCATCAAACCAAGTGAAATCATAGTTGTGGCGGATGCTGGTGTCACGTAAATGGCACCCATGTTGGTGGCACATAAAAGCACCCATTACTCTCTCAGAGTGGTTGCTGTTAGGAAGGGCATCAAGCTGTAGAAACCATGCCTAATCAGACTGGAGTCTGGTGCAGCCTTCCAGCTGACCAGCCCTGGTCAAACCATCCAAAAAAATTTTTTTTGTTTTTGTAAAATCTCAGAAAATAATTAAAAATTCACATTTTTTTGTCAAATTATTTTGTTATATTTGTCTATCTATCCAACTGTAGACATTTTAAATATTTCACTAACTTTTTGTTATAACTTGGTAAAAGGGTACAGATTTTGCCAAAAATTGCCAAATTTGTTCCCACAGTCTTCCTTATTATCATCATCATCATCATATAACGTCCGCTTTCCATGCTAGCATGGGTTGGACGATTTGACTGTGGTCTAGTGAACCAGACTCCACTCTGATCAGACAGTGTTTCTACAGCAGGATACCCTTCCTAACACCAACCACTCCGAGAGTGTAGTGGGTGCTTTTACGTGCCACCGGCACAAGGGCCGGTTTGGTGGTACTGGCAACAGCCACACCCAAATGGTGCTTTCTACATGCCACCTGCACAGGAGCCAGTCCAGCGGCACTGGTGACGACCTCGCTCGAATGTTTCACGTGCCACCAGCACAAGTGCTAGTAAGGCGACGTGGTAACGATCACGCTCGAATGGTGTGCTTAACGTGCCATCTTGTTGCTCTGGCAACGATCTCACTCGTATGGTACTCTTAGCGCTCCACTAGCAACGGATGCCAGTCACCGAGTTTGATTTCGACAGAGAACCATATGTATGTATAAATGTGTTTACCAAATGAACTTACCTTCGGCTGAATGTCATTCAGTTCTCCATTACATAGCCTCCAAAGCAGGTTCTGTGTCTGGTCACCTCCAATACTAAAGTTCAATGAGTGCAGCGGTTCAAACATCTTGCACCAAACCTGAAATTATTAAAGTAGAGGGTGAAATACGTCAAATGTTAACGAGAGGGTGAGATACGTCAAAGGTTAACGAGAGGGTGAGATACATCAAAGGTTAACGAGAGGGTCAGATAGGGCAAAGGTTAACGAGAGGGTGAGATACGTCAAAGGTTAACGAGAGGGTGAGATACGTCAAAGGTTAACGAGAGGGTGAGATACGTCAAAGGTTAACGAGAGGGTCAGATAGGGCAAAAGTTAGCAAGAGGGTCAGATAGGGCAAAAGTTAGCAAGAGGGTCAGATAGGGCAAAAGTTAGCAAGAGGGTCAGATAGGGCAAAAGTTAGCAAGAGGGTCAGATAGGGCAAAAGTTAGCAAGAGGGTCAGATAGGGCAAAAGTTAACAAGAGGGTCAGATAGGGCAAAAGTTAGCAAGAGGGTCAGATAGGGCAAAAGTTAACAAGAGGGTCAGATAGGGCAAAAGTTAGCAAGAGGGTCAGATAGGGCAAAAGTTAACAAGAGGGTCAGATAGGGCAAAAGTTAACAAGAGGGTCAGATAGGGCAAAAGTTAACAAGAGGGTCAGATAGGGCAAAAGTTAGCAAGAGGGTCAGATAGGGCAAAAGTTAGCAAGAGGGTCAGATAGGGCAAAAGTTAGCAAGAGGGTCAGATAGGGCAAAAGTTAGCAAGAGGGTCAGATAGGGCAAAAGTTAGCAAGAGGGTCAGATAGGGCAAAAGTTAACAAGAGGGTCAGATAGGGCAAAAGTTAACAAGAGGGTCAGATAGGGCAAAAGTTGCAAGAGGGTCAGATAGGGCAAAAGTTAACAAGAGGGTCAGATAGGGCAAAAGTTAACAAGAGGGTCAGATAGGGCAAAAGTTAGCAAGAGGGTCAGATAGGGCAAAAGTTAGCAAGAGGGTCAGATAGGGCAAAAGTTAACAAGAGGGTCAGATAGGGCAAAAGTTAGCAAGAGGGTCAGATAGGGCAAAAGTTAACAAGAGGGTCAGATAGGGCAAAAGTTAGCAAGAGGGTCAGATAGGGCAAAAGTTAGCAAGAGGGTCAGATAGGGCAAAAGTTAACAAGAGGGTCAGATAGGGCAAAAGTTAGCAAGAGGGTCAGATAGGGCAAAAGTTAACAAGAGGGTCAGATAGGGCAAAAGGTAATGAGAAAGAAGATGGAAAGAAATAGAGAAGGAGAGACAGAGAATAACTTATCCGTCCATTTTTGCTGCATGCTATCATCACTCACAATCATGAATAATGAGTAAAGCTGTCACTCTGTCCGTTATGAGGGTTCCAGTTGATCTGATCAACAGACCAGTCTGCCCATGAAAGTAACATGCATATAGCGGAGCACTCCACAAACATGCGTACCCTTAACCCTTTTGATGCCAACCCGCTTGAAACTGCCTCTGGTGCTGTTGTACAAATGTCTTGTTTTCCTAAGTTTTGAATTGAAATCTTCCACCAAACCTTAGTCACAATTTATGTTCCTAACACTAGTTTAATGATAACTAAGTTATTTTACTAAATACTTTGTTATATTTAGAATTAATTGAAAGAAACACAGAGCATCTCAACAGAAATATGGTAACAAAAGGGTTAGCATAGTTCTCACGGAGATTTAGTATGATACAGAGTGTGACAAGATGGTTGGCTAATATCCGTGCTTGGGTATCCAGTTAGAAAGTCTAATAAGAATTGTTTCAAATTGGACCCTATGTGGGAGGAGCCAGAGGATTCTACGGCCATATCCTCCCAGCAATGGAAGGGGGTGGAGAAGATGAATGGATGGATAGATGTTACACATTTTTGTTGGATTCCCCAAGCATGACCAACTGAGATTATGGCCATCATCTAATCATCTCACCCAAGGCCTAGCCCTGGGTGTCCTGCTAGTTGGCCTGGCTTGAAGAATCCGTCTTGTAACCCTTTCCTATTTCTTTACTACCCACAAGGGGCTAAACACAGAGAAGACAAATAAGGGCAGACACATGGATTAAGCCGATTATATCGACCCCCAGTGTGTAATTGGTACTTATTTAATCGACCCCGAAAGGATGAAAGGTAAAATCAACCTCGGCGGAATTTGAACTCAGAACGTAGCGGCAGACGAAATACTTATTTCTTTACTACCCACAAGAGGCTAAACACAGAGGGGACAAACAAGGACAGACATACTGATTAAGTCGATTATATCGACCCCAGTGCGTAACTGGTACTTATTTAATCGACCCCGAAAGGATGAAAGGCAAAGTCAACCTTGGTGGAATTTGAACTCAGAACGTAGCAGCAGACGAAATACCTCTAGGCATTTCGCCCGGCGTGCTAACAATTCTGCCAGCTCGCCGCCTTTTATGTAACCCTTTCCTGTGACATTCCAACCACATGAATGGCACTCTAATGATTTCAAAACTTGAAAGAAATGTAAAGGAACTGTCTGGAACAGGTTGGGTCTTTTGCACTGTTTGGGTGCAACACAATTTCCTTCTTTGTTTCCAAAAACTACCGGCGTCAGGAACAAGAAAGCAACCTTAGAAAATATGACACTTTATTTCGTTATTTACATAAAGAAGGTAAATTGGTAACCACTTGGTGTCGGTACAACAAGACTGAAGTTAAACATGTGTAAAGATAAACCTCACAAAAACTCCAGCAGCAACAGAGCCGGTCAAATCCCAAGCGTCTGGGACAGGAGAATAGGCTGATAACACGTTGAAACACGTCTTCTCTCTTCAACGAACACCATAGAATTCTCGTTCCCAGTTTTTTAGCGCATGTGCTTTAGGGAACTTCCTTGGGCCTTTCCAGAAGGTTTCAGCCCCGCACACGCCGCACACCGAAGAATGACGTCACTACAGACACATGACTAGTCTTGTATAAAATCTGAACAAACATGTAAGCTTAAATGTACAGTTCCCATATATTATGGACCGTTTTGACAGGAAAGCATGGAATTAAACATCTGTATAAGCAGAAGACTCTTAGAATTTTGAAAAGTACAGTGACAAAAAGCATTTGTTTTGAAATGCGTTCACAAAAAATAAAAAGGGTTGAAACAAATAGGCGCAGGAGTGGCTGTGTGGTAAGTAGCTTGTTTACCAACCACATGGTTACGGGTTCAGTCCCACTGCGTGGAATCTTGGGCAAGTGTCTTCTACTATAGCCTCGGCCCGACCAAAGCCTTGTGAGTGGATTTGGTAGACGGAAACTGAAAGAAGCCAGTCGTTTATATGTATATATATATATATTTATAGGCGCAGGAGTGGCTGTGTGGTAAGTAGCTTGCTAACGAACCACATGGTTACGGGTTCAGTCCCACTGCGTGGAATCTTGGGCAAGTGTCTTCTACTATAGCCTCAGGCCAACCAAAGCCTTGTGAGTGGATTTGGTAGACGGAAACTGAAAGAAGCCAGTCGTTTATATGTATACTAGCAGTATCGCCCGGCGTTGCTCAGGTTTGTAAGGGAAATAACTATAAAGCATTTTTAGAGAGTTATAGCCAAAAAATAGCAAAAAAATGGAAAAAAATTATGGTAATTTTTTTTTTTTTAGTTAAAAAAGGTGGAGTTGCGTCCCCTAGACAGTTTGTGGTTCGTGTTTCTGATTCTCGACCCCATGTCGAATTTATCGATTTTTTCAGAACTGGGGGAACTTTTCAAAATTTTCGCTGCGTTAGTTTTGAATTATGACATTGGGCTATGTGTGTGTCAAGTTTCATCAGAATCGGTTGAAATCCGTGGTCAGGGTGAGGGTACAAGCAAACAGACACACAGAAACACGCACAGACAAACTGCCGTTTATATAGAGAGAGATATATATATATTTATAGGCGCAGGAGTGGCTGTGTGGTAAGTAGCTTGCTAACGAACCACATGGTTACGGGTTCAGTCCCACTGCGTGGAATCTTGGGCAAGTGTCTTCTTCTACTATAGCCTCAGGCCAACCAAAGCCTGTGAGTGGATTTGGTAGACGGAAACTGAAAGAAGCCAGTCGTATATATGTATATATATATATTTATAGGCGCAGGAGTGGCTGTGTGGTAAGTAGCTTGCTAACGAACCACATGGTTACGGGTTCAGTCCCACTGCGTGGAATCTTGGGCAAGTGTCTTCTACTATAGCCTCAGGCCAACCAAAGCCTTGTGAGTGGATTTGGTAGACGGAAACTGAAAGAAGCCAGTCGTATATATGTATATATATATATATTTATAGGCGCAGGAGTGGCTGTGTGGTAAGTAGCTTGCTAACGAACCACATGGTTACGGGTTCAGTCCCACTGCGTGGAATCTTGGGCAAGTGTCTTCTACTATAGCCTCGGCCCGACCAAAGTCTTGTGAGTGGATTTGGTAGACGGAAACTGAAAAGAAGCCCGTCGTATATATGTGTATGTATATATATATGTGCGTGTGTGTGTTTGTGTGTCTGTGTTTGTCCCCCTAGCATTGCTTGACAACCGATGCTGGTGTGTTTATGTCCCCGTAACTTAGCGGTTCGGCAAAAGAGACCGATAGAATAAGTACTGGGCTTACAAAAGAATAAGTCCCGGGGTCGAGTTGCTCGACTAAAGGCGGTGCTCCAGCATGGCCGCAGTCAAATGACTGAAACAAGTAAAAGAGTAAAAGTAAGAGTAAACAGAATTTTGGAAGAGAACAATTTTCAGAGTGACTTCCCTTTGAATTTTCTATGCATTTATATGTAAAAGCATCTAAACAATAAAATTAACTATGACCCTTGATGGTGTAATGTGGTGTAAAGTGAGCATTAGGGTTTTCTCCCTTTTGTTTCTGGAACCAATTGTCTTCAGTTTACTCTTTACTCTCTCTCTCTCTTTTACTCTTTTACTCGTTTCAGTCATTTGACTGCGGCCATGCTGGAGCACCGCCTTTAATCGAGCAACTCGACCCCGGGACTTATTCTTTTTGTAAGCCCAGTACTTATTCTATCGGTCTCTTTTGCCGAACCGCTAAGTAACGGGGACATAAACACACCAGCATCGGTTGTCAAGTAATGCTAGGGGGACAAACACAGACACACAAACACACACACACATATATATATATATATACATATATACGATGGGCTTCTTTCAGTTTCCATCTACCAAATCCACTCACAAGGCTTTGGTCGGTCCGAGGCTATAGCAGAAGACACTTGCCCAAGATGCCACGCAGTAGGACTGAACCTGAAACCATGTGGTTGGTAAACAAGCTACTTACCACACAGCCACTCCTGCATATACAATTATATGTCTAAATGCATGTTGCTCAATGTCTGTGTGCATATATGCATGGGAACATCTGCATGCTTACATGTATATGTCTTGACCATTCACCAAAAGATTGAATAACACAAATCTCTCTATATATAAACGGCAAAATGTCTGTGTGTGTGTGTGTGTCCTTTATACAAATCCACAATTTTTCAGTTAGAGCACTCGCACTTTCTATGGTCATTCAAAACCGTCCAAGTGTGGTCGTGCATATCTTTACATTTCCCCAGTCACCCATCAAAGCCATTAAAAAAAAGTGACTCTTAAAAAGTCACTCTTAAAAGTCACATTAAAAAGTGACTCTTTTTACTCTTTACTCTTTTACTTGTTTCAGTCATTTGACTGCAGCCATGCTGGAGCATCGCCTTTAGTCGAGCAAATCGACCCCGGGACTTATTCTTTGTAAGCCCAGTACTTATTCTATCGGTCTCTTTTGCCGAACCGCTAAGTGACGGGGACATAAACACACCAGCATCGGTTGTCAAGCAATGCTAGGGGGACAAACACAGACACACAAATGCACATATATATATACATATATACGACGGGCTTCTTTCAGTTTCCGTCTACCAAATCCACTCACAAGGCTTTGGTCGGCCCGGGGCTATAGCAGAAGACACTTGCCCAAGATGCCACGCAGTGGGACTGAACCCGGAACCATGTGGTTGGTTAGCAAGCTACTTACAACACAGCCACTCCTGCGCCTTTTGTGAATTTTCTATCCAAAACCCAATCAAAATACCTGAAACTTGATACGCCAATTGAATGCCAGCTAGCTGTATGTAATTGGTCGGAGATTTGGACAGTACTCGCGTGTATGTGCGCACGCACGCAGCTGTATATGCATGCACTAGCACTATAACCCGGTGTTGCCGGGTCATAGTTCTAGTGATAGATAAAAAAACAGGAATGCAAACACAAGTGGCTAAACTGGGGTTCCTTCAAGGGGTTCCTGAAGTAAAGTTACTTGACGGGGTGCATAGCTTTGAGTAGTTCAGGGTGTCTGTCCATTTCAAGCAGTGATTTCTCTGCATTGGTACGATGGTACCATAGACACGTGATCAAAATGTCGCAGGAAAGAATCGCAAGGTGGATTTTCTTCAAGCTGAACCAAATGGCAGAAGACCTAGAGGCAGACCAAGAACAAGATGTTTGGCTAATATCCATAGTCATGGCGGCGTTGCCGGGTCATAGTGCTAGTTTGTAATAGAAAAATGCAGAAATGGTATAAGAAATGCGATTCCTGAGAACAAGGAATGAGAAGGAAAACGTGATCTTCAAACAGCTGTTTTTTTTTACTTGTTTCAGTCATTTGACTGCGGCCATGCTGGAGCACCGCCTTTAGTCGATCAAATCGACCCTGGGACTTATTCTTTGTAAGCCCAGTACTTATTCTATCGGTCTCTTTTGCCGAACCGTTAAGTGACGGGGACGTAAACACACCAGCATCGGTTGTCAAGCAATGCTAGGGTGACAACCCCCCCCCATATATATATATATATATATACGACAGGCTTCTTTCAGTTTCCGTCTACCAAATCCACTCACAAGGCATTGGTCGGCCCGGGGCTATAGCAGAAGACACTTGCCCAAGATGCCACGCAGTGGTACTGAACCCGGAACCATGTGGTTGGTTAGCAAGCTACTTACCACACAGCCACTCCTGCGCCTATTACATATATATATATATATATTTATTAATAAATATAAGGTAGCAGAAAATTCTAGAAAATATTCTCCGCTACCAGCGGTTCAGTGAGAAAGAAAAGATAGTCAAAAACTATATAATATACATTCAAAGATATAAGGAATGGCCATAATAGGACATTCGACTCACTAGAAAGAGCAGCCAAACTCAAACCGCTAATAGTTGTAGTTCTGAAACCGAAAGAGAAATAAATTTAATTTAATTAATTTGTTTACTAAAGTTTGCCGAAACTATGCATAGTCCAGAGATGGAAGGGTAAACGTTTTACAACTATTAGCGGTTTGAGTTTGGCTGCTCTTTCTAGTGAGTCGAATGTCCTATTATGGCCATTCCTTATATTTTTGAATGTATATTATAGAGTCTTTGACTATCTTTCCTGTCTCGATGAACCACTTGTAGCGGAGAATTTTTTCTAGAATTTTCTGCTACCCTTATATTTATTAATAAATACATATATATATATATAATATATATATATATTATATATATATATATATTATATATATATATGTATATATGGAGATAAGCATTTCTTGATAGCTTTCATATATTTCAATACATATTCAAACATCAGATAATTTAAGAAGCAACAGAGTTGGATTACCAGCTGAAAGAGCAGGAAAAATGTGGAATTTGGAGTACAGGAAATTACGAACAGTTCAGTTGTGATGTATTAAAAATAATCTACAGGTGCAGGAGTGGCTGTGTGGTAAGTAGCTTGCTAACCAACCACATGGTTCCGGGTTCAGTCCCACTGCGTGGCATCTTGGGCAAGTGTCTTCTACTATAGCCTCGGGCCGACCAAAGCCTTGTGAGTGGATTTGGTAGACGGAAACTGAAAGAAGCTGTCTCGTATATATGTATATATATATATATATATATATATATATATATATATATATATATATATATATATATGTATGTGGCGTGTATGTTTGTGTGTCTGTGTTTGTCCCTCTAGCATGCTTGACAACCGATGCTGGTGTGTTTACGTCCCCGTCACTTAGCGGTTCGGCAAAAGAGACCGATAGAATAAGTACTGGGCTTACAAAGAATAAGTCCAGGGGTCGATTTGCTCGGCTAAAGGCAGTGCTCCAGCATGGCCACAGTCAAATGACTGAAACAAGTAAAAGAGAGTAAAAGAGTACATTTAAACACCAAGTTCTGTAATTCATTGCTTCTCAGCGAATCAAGAGAAAGTAACTTGTTTCAGTCATTTGACTGTGGCCATGCTGGAGCACCGCCTTTAGTCGAGCAATTCGACTCCGGGACTTATTCTTTTGTAAGCCTAGTACTTATTCTATCATTCTCTTTTGCCGAACTGCTAAGTTATGGGGGCATCAAGTGATGATGGGGGGACAGACACAAATGCACACACGTATATACTCCTTTACTTGTTTTAGTCATTTGACTGCGGCCATGCTGGAGCACCGCCTTTAGTCGAGCAACTCGACCTCGGGACTTATTCTTTGTAACCCAGTACTTATTCTATCGGTCTCTTTTTGCCAAACCGGTAAGTTACAGGGACATAAACACACCAGCATCGGTTGTCAAGCAATGCTAGGGGGACAAACACAGACACACAAACACACATTGTTTTTTTTTGGGGGGGGGGGGTTGTGTCTGTGTGTGTAAAAAAGTGCTGGGGAACTGTGGAAGAGGTAGACCCAGGAAGACAGGGGACGAAGTGGTGAAGCATGATCTTTGAATGTTGGGCCTCACAGAGGGCAATGACCAATGACCAAGACCTTTGGCAACATGTTGTGCTTGAGCAGAGGACCCATCGAGCCAAGTGACATCAGTCATGGCCGATGCCAGGGTCACGTAACTGGTACCTCCACTGGACCCTCGTAAAAGCACCCATTCCACTCTGTAAAGTGGTTGGCGTTAGGAAGGGCATCCAGCCATAGAAACCCTGCCAAATCAGACGGGAGTCTGGTGCAGCCACTCAGCTTATCAATCCTGGCCAAACTGTCCAACACATGCCAGCATGGACAATGGACATTAAATGACGATGTTTTTCCATGCTGGCATGGGTTAGATGAGTAGATCATTGACATGCTTCACAAGATGCCCTTCTTGTTGCTAACTCTTATTCATTTAACACTTCATTTCAGATTGCTCCAGTCCACTCAGCTGGCAAAAGTGAGTAATCTCATGATGGACTGGCGTCCCATCCAGGTGGGGAATATACACACCACAGAATCTGGGAAACTGACTTCATGTACTTAGGGCTCAGGATGGGATTCGATCTCTTTGGGTTTTTTTTCTTTTTACATACTATTGGTCTTGCTTTACTAAACTACTGCATAACAGGGATGTTAACAAACCGACATTGGTTGTCAACCAGTGTGTGTGTGTGGGCGGTGGAGGGAGAGAGAGAGAGACACACACACACACACACACACACACGTACGCACAATGGGCTTCCACACAGTTTTTGCCAACCAAACCCACTTGCCAGATATTGGTTGATCTGGGGCCTTTCTAAAGGAACATTTGTGCAAGGTGCCCTGCAGTGGGACTGAACCTGAAACCACATGATTGCAAAGTGAGCTTCTTAATCACACTGTACTGAAAACTGGTTCAAACCCAACATTTAGTTTTAAGATATTTTTGGCATTAGGAAGGGAATCCAGCTATAGAAAAACCATGCCAAACCAGACTGGAGTCGGGTGCACCCGTACAGCTTATCAGTGAAGGCGTGTGGCTTAGTGGTTAGGGCATTCGGCTCGCGATTGTAAGGTCATGAGTTCGATTCCAAGCGACGTGTTGTGTCCTTGAGCAAGACACTTTATTTCATGTTGCTCCAGTCCACTCAGCTGGCAAAAATGAGTTGTACCTGTATTTCAAAGGGCCAGCCTAGTCACACCCTGTGTCACGCTGAATCTCCCTGAGAACTACGTTAGGGGTACACGTGTCTGTGGAGTGCTCAGCCACTTGCACATTAATTTCACGAGCAGGCTGTTCCGTTGATCGTATCAGCTGGGACCCTCGTCGTCGTAACCGACGGAGTGCTCCCCATAGCTTATCAGCCCTGGTCAAAGCGTCCAACCCATGCCAGCATGGACAATGGATGTTAAAGTGATGATGATGGTTTCAAGTTTTTTTTCCTTGTCATTTATAGTTTTTCATAGAATTCTTTATAATGTTTAATTTCTTTTCCATGTTTTTAATAAATCAATATTTTTCTTGCCATATTTCTTTTAAATTAAATTCTTTTATATTTGTACAAAAATGCAAAAAGAAAAAAGAAATCAATATTTTCATTCTTTTTGTGTTGAAAAAAACTTTTTCCAGTCAAAAAAATCAATAAGCTTCGTATTTCTGTTCCATTTTATTTTTCTCATAAATAAAAACAGATGCTCCGTCGTCGATGTTTTATTAATCGTAACCTTGTCATTTGACTGGCTGTGATTAAAAAGCTATTAAGTTTCTTGGGCTGGTTTTCTCTGGATTTATTGATCTATCGGTTACTCAGATAAATAAATGAATAAAAATCGACTAATCAGGGAAGGAATAATGGTAATACTCGTTGCAGGGCTTCTCAGACTGGCGAGGCTGATGCTTGGTTCAAACATCTGTAGGTTGGTGCCTATTGAGAAAAATATGGTTAGGGATGGGGCCACAGAAGACTGCAGTTCATGAAGGGAAGAACAAGAGCACAAAGAATTGAGTACAAGGTTTATAGGAATTCTATGGGAATCTATAAATGCCCCAAAAAAAAAATGAAAAAAAACAAACGAACTTGGTGGCTGTGTGGTAAGAAACTTGCTTCTCAACCATATGGTTTCAGGTTCAGTCCCACTGTGTGGCACCTTGGGCAAGTGTCTTCTATTATAGCCTTTGGCTGACCAAAGCCTTGTGAGTGGATTTAGTAGATGGAAACTGAAAGAAGCTCATCGTGTGACTGTGTGGTAAGTAGCTTGTTTACCAACTACATGGTTCTGGGTTCAGTCCCACTGCGTGGCACCTTGGGCAAGTGTCTTCTATTATAGCCTTGGGCTGACCAAAGCCTTGTGAGTGGATTTGGTAGACGGAAACTGAAAGAAGCTCATTGTGTGTATGTGTGTGTTTTTGTGTGTCTGTGTTTGTCCTCCCCACCACCACTTCTTGAGAGGGAGAGAGAGAGAGAGAGAGAGAGAGAAAGGAATACAAGGAGAGGGCAATGTGAGGAAGAGTTAGAAGAGAGAGAGTATGCAATTACCGTATTGACTTGTGTACAAGTCACACCCCAAGCTTAGATTTAAGTCAAATCTTTATATATAAAAGTGAGGTTGTGTGCTGTCTGTCTCCTACGATTTAGATTCCTAACTACTCCCACATTTTGCGGTGCAGTTTAACCAAAACCGGGTATCTTATAGTCGTGATTCATATCGAGCCCTTCTGGGTATTAGCGCGCGTCTACGATGAGTCTACGATTTTAAAAATAATTCACCATCATTTTTTTCCATTTTAATGCATATTTTTTTAATATAAGGGAAGTAACTCTCAAAAATGTCTACGATGAGTCAACGATTTAAAAAAAAATTTACCGTAATTTTTTTTCCATTTTTAATGCATTTTTTGCTATTTTTTGGCTATAACTCTCTAAAAATGCTTTATAGTTATTTCCCTTACAAACCCAAGCAACGCCGGGTGATGCTGCTAGTCTTGGTATAAAATATTTTCTCCTCAGTTTTCACTTTGCTCTCTGTGTAACTCAAACCCCTATTTTTTTTTCCAGATCATGATGATGATGATAAAGTCCAGTATAAAACTGCAATTTATACCCAAGTAAACGGGGTAGTTATCAAAGGTGTATATTCCGGGTGTGCTAGGTACGTGCTGCACACCCATCAAAAATGGTAAATCATCATCATCATCAGCATTTAACGTCCGCTTTCCATGCTAGCACGGTTTGACCGGGGTCTGGGAAGCCAGGAGGCTGCACCAGTCTCCAGTCTGATCTGGCAGAGTTTCTACAGCTTGATGTCCTTCCTAACGCCAACCACTCCGTGAGTGTAGTGGGAGCTTTTTACATGCCACCTGCACAGGTGCCGGGGGGGTCCGGCATCGGCCACGATTGGTTGGAGCTTTTAACGTGCCACCGGTACGGAAGCCAGCCAAGGCGGCGCTGGCAATGGCCACGTTCGGATGGTGCTTTTTATGTGCCACCGGCAGTGGAGCCAGTCGAGGCAGCGCTGGCATCGGCCACGTTCGGACGGTACTTTTTATGTGCCACCGGCACAGAAGCCAGTCGAGGCGCCGCCGATTATAAATATTAACCTTACTCATTAATTTTATCACAAATCTTAATGAAAAACTTTTGTTATATCCCTGCTTGAAACAACCACCATACGCCACTGGTAGATATTTGAGATGAACAGAGGGTGTGTTAGAGGCAAAGAGAAAAGAACCAGAGGTCTTTGTTGGTCAGAGATTGTTGACCAATGGTCAATGGGTCTCTTTGACTTTTGTTGTTATTGTTAAGCTGATCAAGGAATCATAGACCAGGCAGGTAGTTGTCTGGATGATGGAATGGGACCTTTATTCAGTCATAAAGGTGGTTTAGTAATATTTGAGGAAAATTTGGCTGCTATTACTTGCAGATCAACCAAATGTATAGCAATGTCCGTGTTAACTTGGAAAGTGACTTATGGTATGTTTATAGCAGTGAGTAGTACTCTCGGTAAGTGAGCAGCACTCCAGACATGAGTGGTACTCTGGACATGCGAGCTGTACTCTGGTGCAGGGCAATTAAGTTTTGAGAGGAGGGGCTAAGTCGATTACATCGGTTCAGCTGGTACGTATTTTAGTGACCCTAAAAGGATGAACGGCAAAGTCAACCTTGGCTGTATTTGAACTCAGAATGAACAGACGATCTGGCAGTGTTTCTACAGCTGGATGCCCTTCCTAACGCCAACCACTCTGTGAGTGTAGTGGGTGATTTTATGTGCCACCGACACAGGTGCCAGATGCGGCTGGCAGACGGCCACGATCGGATGGTGCTTTTTACGTGCCACCGGCACGGGGACCACACGAAACTGGCAACGGCCATGTTCGGATGGTTCTCTTACATGTCACCAGCACTGGTATCACGGCTACAAATTCCATTGATGTTGATAGATTACGATTTTGATTTTGATTTTCACTTGCCTCAACAGGTCTTCACAAGTGGAGTTTTGTGTCCCAAGAAGGAAAGGAATGCATAAGTGGGCTGGCTACATCCCAGGTGTAGGCCACGGGATTATGGCCTCACTTGTGCTGCCGGGTCTTCTCACTCACAGCATGTTTCCATAGGTCTCGGTCTCTAGTCATTTCCTCGGTGAGACCTAAAGTTTGAAGGTCGTGCTTCACCACCTCGTCCCAGGTTTTCCTGGGTCTTGTGCCTTCAATAATTAGACGAGCAAGATGCATTTTGTAATAAATAGAACTGACCAAATTAAGCGCTATCTTGACAGACTGTCTGTCTGTCTCAGGTTAGAAATGAAAAATGCAAAGAACGGAATGTCAGAATCTGGCATCTCAATATATGAACAGGAATGTCTTGCATTCCGTTTTAAACAAAAATGACGTCACCAGTTATTCCCGTTCATATTTTGAATTTCTGTATTCCTGCATTCTTTTCATTCTTCATTTTGAGAGAAGACGGACAATCTGTTACAATGTTGTTTAATTTATTCCATTCAATAAACAGAAATCAATCTTTGTTTATTATGAATTGCATTGTGCTTTTCTTATTGCTGGTTTATCTTTGTGAATAGTTACATTAGTCTTCCTAAATTATTGTTCTTACTATTTTTATTAAGACGCCTAGCTGGCAGAATTGTTAGCTTCCTGCTGGGTAAAAATACTTAGCAAGTTTCTTGCATTTGGGTCACCATTCTTTGGCGATGACTTACCTCAGTCTGAGCGAGATGTTGAAATATGGAATCGCCAAGGAATAAAACATCTGGTTCCTTTTCCACAGACTCACTGAGAAATCTTTCATGCTGAAAGAGAGAAGGGAGACAAACACAACGATCAATAAACTGAATCAATGCAGAGTTATGTGGGATGTGACAAGAGGAAAGGTCATACAGAACATTAAAAGATCACAAGTATAACAACAACAACAACAACAATAATAATATTCCTTTCTGCTCTAGGCCCAAGTCCTGAAATTATGGGGAAGGGAGATACTTGATTAGACTGACCCCCCAGTACTCAACTGGTACTTTTTTTTATCAATCCTGAAAGGATGAAAAGCAAAGTCGACCTCGGTAGCATTTGAACTCAAAACAAAGAAGTAATGTTGCTAAGGATATTTTACTGGTGTGATAACGATTCTGCCAGCTAGCTATAATAATAATAATAATAATAAATGCCCTGATGCAGTACCAGACAGTGGCTCTCATGGCTTCTGATCTTAACTGACTGGAAATGTTATCATGTACATTGTTTTGTCTTGGTATAAAAGATGGGCTACAGCAAATATTCTGCTCAATACCACAGATTTGCTTGTTAGTTGTTTGGCTTTAACCAGTTGAGCATGTCCCTTCGTGGCTGACAATATGTGCATCTCTGATCACGAGCAGAAGTAGTGGGGGAGCATCATAGCCATGTGTTGAGAGGGATTCTTTGGAGTTTGAATAGTTCACCTCTGGAAACATGGGTGTTTCTTTCAACATCCTTAAACAACCCTTATTCAGGGACCTTTTGAGCAGGATGGGTTACTCAACCAGAAGAAAATTCTAACTGGGCTCCACTTGCCAAGTCGTGCGCTGTTTCTCTTGATATGGGGACACCATGTCGCACACATATGGTTGTGATGCATGTGCCTGGTGTACCCTTATCAGACGGGTAGTCATGATGGGTATACTGGGCTTCGTATATTTTACCTTAGTGTCTCTTTGATGGCATGCACTGCTTTAATAATAATAATAATAATAATAATAATGATGATGATAATAATAATAATAATAATAATTCTTTCTACAATAGACACAAGGCCTGAAATTTTGGGGAAGGGGACCAGTCGATTACATTGACCCCGGTGTTTCACTGGTATTTAATTTATCGACCCCGAAAGGATGAAAGGCAAAGTCGACCTTGGTGGAATTTGAACCTAGAATATAAAAACTGACGAAATGCGGCTAAGTATTTTGCACGGCGTGCTAACGATTCTGCCATCTCTCCGCCTTAAAAAAAAATTAATGATAATAATAATAATAATAATAATAATAGATGGGTAGTCATGATGGGTATACTGGGCTTCGTATATTTTACCCCAGTGTCATTTTGATGGCATGCATTGCTTTAATAATAATAATCCTTTCTACTCTAGGCACAAGGCTTGAAATTTTAGGGGAAGGGACCAGTGGATTACATCGATCCCCAGCGCGTAACTGGTACTTAATTTATCGACCCCTCAAAGGATGAAAGGCAAAGTTGACCCCGGCGGCATTTGAACTCAGAATGTGAAGACAGATGAAATACTGCTAAGCATTTCGGCCCGTGAGGGCTTAATAGTCAACGGCAGTGCCAGGAGATCAAAATATTATCATGAAAGAAAGAGAAAAGATTGGTGAATATGAAGACCGGAGAATTGAGATCACCAAGATGTGACAGCCGCGAGAGTCAAATAAATGTTGTTCTTGTTGTTATTTACATCATTGGATTCAATAGCACTCATCATGAAGACACATCTAGACACTTTAGAAATTCCTTAAAATCTTGGGGCATCACAAAAATCGGCTTTACTTGGAAGTACACACATATTGTGCAACATCTTCAATAATCTCTCTATCTCTTATTATATATATATAAAGCTGAAGTTGTTTGTGTATGGCAGGTTTGGTAGCCTTCAACTAACACCATCTCCTCCAAGACCCTGCAGCGCAAGTTGACTAAAATTGAGAGTATGATAGAAGAAGGCTTGCTCTTCATTCCATAGAAGAAAAAATTTAAATCGGACCATGTTAACACCAAAAATTACTTACATCAAAAAGGTGCTTTTTTTCTATGAAAATCCCTATTTTTTACGATTTTTTTACTGCTGTGTCGCCATTTTTCGGTGTATTTCAACCAGAAAAATGTTCACTTAAAGAGAATAACAAGCTACATAATGCAAAATTTTTACTTTTCAAAAATTCCAATTCTAAAGGATTGAAACAAACCCGAGCAACGCCGGGCGATACTGCTAGTAATAATAATAATAATAATAATTTCTACTATAGGCACAAGGCCTGAGGTTTTTGTGGGGAGGGGGATAGTTGATTATATTGATCCCAGTACATAACTGGTACTTAATTTATCTACCCTCATCCAAAGAGGAAGAACGGCAAAGTCGACCTTAGTGGAATTTGAACTCGGATCGTGCAGACGGACAAAATACCACTAAGCATTTTACCTGGAGTGCTAATGATTCTGCCAGCTTGCAGCCTTCATAATAATAATAATAATAATAATAATAATAATGTTTCTGATTTAGACACAAGGTCAGCAATTTTGAGGGGGATGAGCATAAAAATTTAAAAGATATCATCAACATGTTCACTTTGACACCATTGAAAATATCATAACCAGCAAATCCATCATCACCACCATCACTACAACCAACATCATCACAATACACATACACGTATATACACGTTTCCTCCAAGTAAGTTTTTATATATATATATATATATATATAATTATATATATATATATATATATACACACACATACACACATATATGTATATATATATATATATACATACATATATGCACACACACATATATATACATTCATATATACACACACACACATATATATATACATGCATATATACACACACATATATATATACATACATACACACACATATATCCATATATAATATATATACACACATACATATATATACACATACATATACATACGTATATGTACACTAACACACACACATGTATATAATATATATTTATATATATATATACACACATATACACATCCACATATCTATACACACATACACACACAAAAACACATGTACATATATACATACACACATATATTCACATAAAAATACATGTACATACATATATATATACACACACATACACACATACACATAAAAACACATGTACATACATATATATATATATATACACACACACACACATACATACACATAAAAACACATGTACATCCACATATATATATATATATATATATACACACATACATACACACATACATATAAATACACATATACATAAATGCACATGTACATACATACATACATATATATATATACATACATATATATATACATATATATACACATACATATAATATGCATGTATACATACATACATACATACATACATACGTGTTTGGATACACAATTATGGCAAAGTAGTACTCAACGTCAAAACGAATTTACATTTCTATAGAGCAGAAGCCAAACTCCATCACAACTCAGAAAACGAGAGACAAGACACGGAAATAAATTAAATAAACACAAACACGTGGACATTCACTCCATCTTCTTAACAACGAGCAGCATTAAACAATTGAGGCCAGAGGCAGTTTAGCTGGGAAATCATGGCATCATTTGCCTTTTAGTATAAGACAATAATTGTGACAATATGGAAACACGATAGAGACAATAGAGAATGTGTTGGGTGGGTGGGAGCGATTTGTGTTTGTTTGTTTAGATAACCTATTTATAAATGTGTTTTTTTTTTAGAGTGACACACTTCTCGTCGGAGTTGCTCTGCCGTTTTTTATG
Source organism: Octopus sinensis (assembly GCF_006345805.1). Classification (NCBI taxonomy): domain Eukaryota; kingdom Metazoa; phylum Mollusca; class Cephalopoda; order Octopoda; family Octopodidae; genus Octopus; species Octopus sinensis. Next base: position 7,577,721 of record NC_043014.1, read on the forward strand.
AAAGTAGAAGAGTGTGTGTGTGTGTGTGTGTGTGCAAATATCATAACCACTGTCACAACCAACCAACATCATCACAATACACATACACGTATATATATATATATATAATATATACACACACACACACACATATATATATATATACACACACACACATATATATATATACACACACACACACACACATATATATATACACACACACACACACACACACATATATATATATACACACACACACATATATATATACACACACACACACACACATATATATATATACACACACACACACACACATACATACATATATGCACACACACATATATATGCAAACACATATATATATATACATACATATATGCACACACACATATATATGCAAACACACACATATATATATATATACATATATGCACACACATATATATACATACATACACACATATACACACACACACATACATACATATACACACACATATATCCATATATAATATATATATACACACATACATATATATACACATACATATACATACGTATATATATACGTATATATATATATATACATTCATTGATACGGCCACACATTCCAGCATATATGTATCGTAAAAATGCATTTGTGAATACGCAAACTTTGAATTTGGGATGGGATTTTGCCGCCCCTTTTGACCCCACAAAAAAAAAAGAAAAAAAGAAGTTGGCTCCGTTGATAACCCAAGCTGCAAAAAAAGGTCCTTGAGGTCTTAATTTCTCTGCATGTTTAATTCATCATCATCATCATCATCATCATCGTTTAACGTCTACTTTCCATGCGAGCATGGGTTGGACGGTTCAACAGGGGTCTGGCAGTGTTTCTACGGCTGGATGCCCTTCCTAACGCCAACCACTCCATGAGTGTAGTGGGTGCTTTTTACGTGCCACCGACACAGGTGCCAGACTAGGCTGGCGAACGGCCACGCTTGGATGGTGCTTTTTACGTGCCACCGGCACGGAGGCCAGGCGAGTCTGGCGAACGGCCACGCTCAGATGGTGCTTTTTACGTGCCACCGGAGGCCAGTCGAGGCGGTGCTGGCTACGGCCACGTTCGGATGGTTCACTTACGTGCCACCGGCACTGGTATCACAACTACAAATTCCATTGATGTTGATCGATTCGATTTTGATTTTGATTTTCACTTGCCTCAACAGGTTTTCAGAAGTAGAGTTATGTGTCCCAAGAAGGAAGGTATGCACAGGTGGACTGACTACGTCCCAGGTAGAGGCCACGGGTTATGGCCTCACTTGTCCTGCCGGGTCTTCTCACGCGCATAAGAGTACTGTGTGTATAATGTTCAGTCTCAGTATATAACACCTTGGGCAAGTGTCTTCTACTATAGCCTCGGGCTGACCAATGCCTTGTGAGTGGATTTGGTAGACGGAAGCTGAAAGAAGCCTGTCATATGTATATATATATATATATATTTTTATGTGTGTGTGTTTGTGTGTCTGTGTTTGTCCCCCTAGCATTGCTTGACAACCGATGCTGGCGTGTTTATGTCCCCGTCACTTAGCAGTTCGGCAAAAGAGACCGATAGAATAAGTACTGGGCTTACAAAGAATAAGTCCCGGGGTCGAGTTGCTCGATTATAGGTGGTGCTCCAGCATGGCCGCAGTCAAATGACTGAAACAACTAAAAGAGTAAAAGAGTAATATATATGTGTGTGTGTGTGTGTGTGCTTGTGGTGTGTCTTTCTGCCTGTGTACTAATGACCGAAACAAGCTTGGCAATAGGTGTAGGTGTGTTTACATCCCTGTTGTACTCTTTCACAACTTTCTCTCACTCTCTCTTCCTGTTTCTTGAGTAACGCTGCGATGGACTAGCATCCCATCCAGCTAGTGGGTGAGGGAACACATACGCCACAGGAACCGGGAAACCGGGCCCATGAGCCTGGCTAGGTTTGAAAAGGGCCACAAGAATCCTGTTTGTACTGTGTATGTATGCGTGTGTACACACACACAACACACACACACACACCACATATATATATATCATCATCATCAACATTTAACGTCCGTTTTCCATGCTAGCATGGGTTGGATGGTTCGACCGGGGTCTGGGAAGCCAGGAGGCTGCACCAGGCTCTAGTCTGTTCTGGCAGTGTTTCTACAACTGGATGCCCTTCCTAACGCCAACCACTCCGTGAGTGCAGTGGGTGCTTTTTACATGTCACCGGCACAGGTGCCAGGGGAGCCTGGCATCGGCCACGTTCGGATGGTGCTTTTTACGTGCCACCAGCACAGAACTCCACATCGGCTGTGATGATGAGGGTTCCAGTTGATCCAATCAATGGAACAGCCTGCTCGTGAAATTAATGTGCAAGTGGCTGAGTACTCCACAGTCACACGTATCCTTAAAGTAGTTCTTGGGGAGATTCAGCGTGACACAGAGTGTGGCAAGGCCGGCCCTTTGAAATACAGGTACAACAGAAACAGGAGGTAAGAGTGAGAGAAAGTTGTGGTGAAAGAGTACAGCTGGAGCCTCGTGGAGCTTTAGGTGTTTTCACTCAGTAAACACTCACAATGCCTGGTCTGGGAATTGAAACCGTGATCCTACAACCGCGAATCTGCTGCCCTAACCACTGGGCCATTGCGCCTCCACTATATATATATATATATATATATATATATATATATATAGAAAGATAGATAGATAGATACCCAGATAGATTGGAGCAATCTCAAATATAATCAGCTGAAATTGCGAAGATAATCTGGTACTTGACTGAGGAAAGAAAACTTCAAATGACTCATCCTTGTTTTCTTTGTATTGTCTATCTGGATGTGTTTGTTCTCCCTTTTTTGTATCACCTAACTGTCCGGATGTTTTGCGTTGTTGTTCCATTTTGTATTTATATATATATATATACATATATATACGTTGGCGTTAGGAAGGGCATCCAGCCGTAGAAACACTGCCAGATCAGACTGGGCCTGATGCAGCCTTCTGGCTTCACAGACCCCAGTTGAACCGTCCAACCCATGCTAGCATGGAAAGCGGACACTAAATGATGATGATGATGATGGGACATATATATATATATGCATGTATGTATATACATATGTGTTGTGTATCTTTCTGTTTTGTTGCTCCTCACTAGATGTGCAATGGTTTGTTTACATCCATGGTATAACATTGCAGTTTACCAAAAAGAGATTGATAAGATACCAGTGACACACACACACACACTAACACACACACACACAAACACACACACAACAAACACACACACACACACGCACACACAAACACACACACACACATATTTCAGCAAAGGAGTCAACAAGAGCAGTAAAGTCTAAAATAAGTGAATGGGATAATTCTAAAGTCACTAAAATATACAAACAAACAAACAAAAAGAAAAAAAAACAAACAACAATAATAAAAACTACAAACAAACAAAAAGAAACCTTTCAACCATCCACCCACATCCTCCTCCTCACCCAGCTTAATTTTGACAGTTGGCTGTTGGCAAAGCTCAAACAAACAAGAACAACAAGAACATTGTCAAGGTCAGTAGAATTAAATGAAGTCACATGATAACAAAGAAGCCAAAAAAATAAAAAAAACAATATATAATACAAAGGGAATAAAAACATAAAAATTTGTGTTGTGTGTGTGTGTGTGTGTATGTAAGGACATACGCAGATGTACAGGGTGTTTAAAAAGTCTCTCTGCAGTGAATTTTATTCATCCCGCGCATCACCATGGCGCTCTACTTCAAGAGATTTCCAGTGAACGGATTATTTCGAAGGGACTTTGGCCAACAAGATCATCTGATTTAACACCACCAGACATTTTTTTTTTTTTTTGTTATCTAGGGAGCAAGTAAAGGACCAGTGTACAAGAATCGCCCGAAAACCATTAAATACCTACTGCGGAGAGACTTTCTGAACACCCCATATATGCATATGGGTATCAGTCGAACCAATTCTACTACATGGCTCAGAAACCTGGACGTTATCAATGAAGCTTGAGAGGCGGTTGGATGGAACTTACACTCGTCTCCTTATGAGAGCTCAAAATCTCTCGTGGAAGCGTCATCCAACCAAAGTACAAATATATGGGAAATTACCGGCACGTAAAAAGCACCATCCGATCGTGGCCAATGCCAGCCTCGCCTGGCCCCCGTGCTGGTGGCATGTAAAAAGCACCAACCGATCGTGGCCGTTTGCCAGCCTCGTCTGGCACCTGTGCAGGTGGCACATAAAAAGCACCCACTACACTCTCGGAGTGGTTGGCGTTAGGAAGGACATCCAGCTGTAGAAACACTGCCAGATCAGACTGGGCCTGGCATCCCAGACCCCAGTTGAACCGTCCAACCCATGCTAGCATGGAAAACGGACGTTAAACGATGATGATGATGATCATTATCTCTTGTGAAAGGTAGAAGAGTCCAGTTTGCTGGACATTGTTGTAGAGCTGAAAAAGTGGTAATTTCTACTCTTCTCCTCTGGAAGCCATCTGCTCGCGATACCAGAGGGCGCACACTCTCCTACCCTGATATAATCTCCAGGGATACAGGCATCCAGCAACAGGTCCTCCGTAATGCTATGATGGACCGTGAAGTCTGGTGTAACATAGTAAATTCCATTGTCTCGACCACGGTCGAACAATGATGATGATGATGTGTATCTGTGCACACACTTATACATATACACACAACACACACACACATAATATGCACGTGTAATACACACACACACATGCATACATATATGTACAGATGGTTAGTGGTTAGAGTGTTGGGCTCACAATCATGAGGTAGTGAGTTCAATTCCCGGACTGGGCTGTGCGTTGTGTTCTTGAGCAAGACACTTTATTTCACATTGCTCCTGTTCACTCAGCTGTAGAAATGACCTGCGATGTCACAGGTGCCAAGCTGTATCGGAGTCCCTTTGCCTTTCCCTTGGACAACATCAGTAGCGTGGAGAGGGGAGGCTGATATGCATGGATGACTGCTCATCTTCCACATACAACCTTGCCAAGACTTGTACCCTCAGAGGGTAACTTCCTAGGTGCAATCCCATGATCATTCATGACCAAAAGGGGTCTTTATGCCTGTACCCTATGTACAAATAATGGTGTGGAGAAGAAGGGCCTGTATCCATGGGCAACTGCTGGTCTTCCATAAACTACCCTGCTGAGAATTTGGCCCCAGAGGGAAACTTCCTAGGTGCAATCCCATGGTCATTCATGACCAAAAGGGGTCTTTATGCCTTTACCCTTTTATGAAATTAGGAAGTTTGCTTTGTAACAACCAACCACATGGTTGCGGGTTCAGTCCCACTGCATGGAACCTTAGGCAAGTGTCTTCTACAATAGCCTTGGGCTGACCAAAGACTTGTCAGTGGATTTGGTAGATGGAAACTGAAAGAAGCCCATCATATACACACACACATTTATATATGTATACGTTCATGTGTCTGTGTTTGTTCCCCCACCATCGCTTGACAACCGACGTTGGTGTGTTTACGTCCCCATAACTTAGTGGTCCAGCAATAGAGGCTGATAGAATAAGTACTAGGCATACAAAAAATAAGTCCTGGGGTCGATTTGTTTGACTGAAGGTGTTGCTCCAGCATGGCCACAGTCAAATGATTGAAACAAGTAAAAGAATAAAAGATATATATATATGTGTGTGTGTGTGTGTGTGTATATATATTCATTCTCTTTTTCTTTTACTTGTTTCAGTCAGACTGTGGCCATGCTGGAGCACCACCTTGAATTTTTAGGTGAATGAATCAAAAGGTCCCTGAATAAGGGTTGTTTAAGGATGCTGCACAAAACACCCATGTTTCCAAAGGTGAATTATTCAAACCCCAAAGAATCCCTCTCAACACATGGCTATGATGCTCCCCCACTACTTCTGCTCGAGATCAGAGATGCACATATCGTCAGCCACTAAGGGACATGCTCAACTGGTTAAGGTCAAACAACTGACAAGCAAATCTGTGGTATTGAGCAGAATATTTGCTGTGACCCATCTTTTATACCAAGACAAAGCAATGTACATGATAACACTTCCAATCAGTTAAGATCAGAAGTCATGAGAGCCACTGCCTGGTACTGCATCAGGGCATTTATTATTATTATTATTATTATTATTATAGCATCATAGGGTGGTGAGCTGGCAGAATTGTTAGCATGCCGGGCGAAATGCTTAATGGTATTTCATCTGTCTTTACGTTCCGAGTTCAAATTCCAATGAGGTCGACTTTGCCTTTCATCCTTTCGGGGTCGATAAATTAAGTACCAGTTACGCACTGGGGTTGATATAATCAACTTAATCCGTTTGTCTGTCCTTGTTTGTCCTCTCTGTGTTTAGCCCCTTGTGGGGAGTAAACAAATAGGTATTTCGTCTATCATTACGTTCTGAGTTCAAATTCCACCCAGGCTGACTTTGCCTTTCATCCTTTCAGGGTCGATTAAATAAGGACCAGTTATGCACTGGGGTCAATGTAATTGACTTAATCTCTTTGTCTGTCCTTGTTTGTCCCCTTTATGTTTAGCCCCCCTGTAGCCAATAAAGAAATAAAAATTATTATAGGCACAGGAGTGGCTGTGTGGTAAGTAGCTTGTCTACCAACCACATGGTTCCGGGTTCAGTCCCACTGCGTGGCACCTTGGGCAAGTGTCTTCTACTATAGCCTCGGGCCAACCAATGCCTTGTGAGTGGATTTGGTAGACGGAAACTGAAAGAAGCCTGTTGTATATATGTATATATATATATGTATGTGTGTCTGTGTTTGTCCCCCTAACATTGCTTGACAACTGATGCTGGTGTGTTTATGTCCCCGTCACATAGCGGTTCGGCAAAAGAGACCGATAGAATAAGTACTGGACTTACAAAAGAATAAGTGCCGGGGTCGAGTTGCTCGAGTAAAGGCGGTGCTCCAGCATGGCCGCAGTCAAATGACTGAAACAAGTAAAAGAGTAAAGAGTAATAGCACCATATGTCACTGACCCTTAGATATCTAGATTCACTTGTACTACATTGTTGCTGCTAATAACAAACCCTTAATTCCTCATTCCACCCACCGTTCAATTAGGGGATTCCTTTAACTGTTGTTATAGACAGCTCTATCCCCATTGTAGCTAATAAAACAGACTACTGGTGGTTGTTGTCCCTTTTCATTTTGGTTGTTCTATGCTAGAATAACAAGATATATACTTACTTTACTAGTTTCAGTCATTTGACTGTGGCCATGCTGGAGCACCGCCTTTAGTCGAGCAAATCGACCCCGGGACTTATTCTTTGCAAGCCCAGTACTTATTCTATCGGTCTCTTTTGCCGAACCACTAAATGACGGGGACCTAAACACACCAGCATCGGTTGTCAAGCAATGCTAGGGGGAGAAACACAGACACACATACATATATATATATATATACATATATACGACAGGCTCCTTTCAGTTTCCGTCTACCAAATCCACTCACAAGGCATTGGTCGGCCCGAGGCTATAGCAGAAGACACTTGCCCAAGATGCCATGCAGTGGGACTGAACCCGGAATCATGTGGTTGGTTAGCAAGCTACTTACCACACAGCCACTCCTGTGCCTATATATATATATATATATATACACATAAAGATACATCAAAATTTAGATTCAGATGAATATGGTACTTAAGTTAAAGGCACCAGAATTTGGTATGGTATTATCCATATAATTCAAAATGGGGTGATTACAATCAAAATAAGTAACAAGGATATCCAAGGTAGAGTAGTACAATCGTTTCATGCTACTTCATTACATCAGCTTGATGTAATACTTACAGTGTTTAATAAAATGAAGGAGTATGAAACGATTGTACCACACTACCTTGGATATCCTTGTTGCTTATTTTGATTATATATATATATATATATATATATATATTTAGGTTTATTAATCAACACAAGAATAAGGTGTGAACCATCCTAAACACCTCTTCATTAGAGTTGATGAGATAATTATGATAATAAACAAATTATTTTTAGCTCTATTGTGTCATCAAAGGTTGAGTCATTGGCTTCGGTTGTGACACATACCTGGAGTAATAAGCTTGCTTATTCAGCCACCCTTAATTGTAGTGAGGGTAGAAATGGTGGTTGGTGGGGGTGCTTTGCAGAGTGAAAACTTGCTGCTGCTGCTGCTGCTAACTTCTGGATGGTCCTCAATGAGCAGACCTATGATGAAAGGCTTTCCAACCATGACCATCACATCTTAAAATTTTTATTCTTGTTTTCTAGTCTTCGGGTACAGGCATGGCTGTGTGGTTAAGAAGCTTGCTTGGTAAGCATGTGGTTCCGGGGTTCAATCCCATTGTGTGGCACCAAGAGCAAGTCTCTTCTAGTATAGCTCCAGACTGACCAATGCCTTCTAAGTATATTCAGTAGACAGAAACTGCATGGAAGCCCATCATGTATATGTGTGTTGGTTTGTTTCCATCCCTGTAACCTAGCAGTTAGGCAAAAGAGAGTGATAAAATTAGGGCCAAGTGCTAATTTGTTCAACTAAACCTATCAAAGTGGTGCTCCAGCATGGCCACAGACTGCTAAACAAGTAAAAGATTAATTATTCAGCGAGGTCCTTTCTTTTATAAATGCCATATAAAATATGTAGTTTGAGAAAGATTTGGCTGCAATTTTTAGCAGGTCGTGCAACCACACAGTAGTTCCCTCTTAGCTTATTTTAGTGGCTGCAGAGATTGCAATAATGGAACAATAATACCTATTTCTTTACTACCCACAAGGGGCTAAACGCAGAGAGGACAAACAAGGACAGACAAACGGATTAAGTCGATTATATCGACCCCAGTGCGTAACTGGTACTTATTTAATCGACCCTGAAAGGATGAAAGGCAAAGTCGACCCTCTCCTTAAACCACAATCCTAATCGCTACATCCTGACCCTCGGGGGTTTTATTTCAAGATAACTTTTTTCTTAAAAAGAAAAAGTATATTTTGATTTACAATGAGAACTCAACCCACTTATTTTCCATTTTGAAAAAAAAATTTTTTTAATCTTTGTTCGTTTAAACCCTCGGCGGAATTTGAACTCAGAACGTAGCGGCAGACGAAATACCTATTTCTTTACTACCCACAAGGGGCTAAACACAGAGAGGACAAACAAGGACAGACAAACGGATTAAGTCGATTATATCGACCCCAGTGCGTAACTGGTACTTAATTTATCGACCCCGAAAGGATGAAAGGCAAAGTCGACCTCGGTGGAATGTGAACTCAGAACATAGCGGCAGACGAAATAACGTTAAGCATTTCGCCCAGCGTGCTAACGTTTCTGCCAGCTCGCCGACTTAAACAATAATATTGATGTAATTAACCAATTAGTGCCCAAATTTCTTTATTTGATTTATTACCAAAAATCTTTTTTATACAACTTTATCTGATACAGTTCTATATGTAAGAGATGAAGAATTATGTACATTATGACTGGCATCCATGCTAGCGAGCTGCAAAGAGCACCATCCGAGGGTGATCATTGACAGATTGGCTAACTGGCTTCCACGCCAGTGGCATTTAAAAGGCACCATTCGAGTTTGATCGTTACCAGCATCGCCTTACTGGCACTTGTGCCCGTGCTAGAAGGGTGCCAAGAGCACCATCCGAGCGTGATCATTGCCAGAGCAGCCAACTGGCTTCCCTGCCGGTGGTATTTAAAGGGGCACCATTCGAGTGTGCTCGTTACCAGTGTCGCCTTACTGGCACCTGTGCCGGTGTCATGTGTAAAAGCACCCACTACACTCACGGAGTGGTTGGCATTAGGAAGGGCATCCAGCTGTAGAAATTCTGCTAGATTAAGATTGAAGCCTGGTGCGGCGATCTGGTTCGCCAGACCTCAGTCAAATTGTCCAACCCATACCAGCATGGAAAGCAGACGTTAAACGATGATGATGTTAATGCCTTATTAACCCATTAGTACCCATGGTCCTACTTTTAGGACCAAAAGGGTAATCCATCATATTTCTGCAATACCTGTATTTTTCTGGCCAGTGACACATAAAAGGCACCGTTCAAGTGTGATCGTTGCCACTTTTACCTTACTGGCACTTGTGCCCCGTGCTAGAAGGTGGGTGAGAGCACCATCCGAGCGTGATCATTGCCATAGTTTTGGTGGTCCAGCAATAGAGGCTGATAGAATAAGTATTAGGCTTTCAAAGAATAACTCCTGGGGTCGATTTCTTTGACTAAAGGCGGTGCTCCAACATGGCCACAGTCAAATGACTGAAACAAGTAAGAGAATATAAGAATATACACAACAGGTTTCTTTCAGTTTCCGTCTACCAAATCCACCCACAAAGCTTTGGTCGGCCCAAGGCTATAGTAGAAGACACATGCCCAAGGTGCCTTGCAGTGGGACTGAACCAGGAACCATGTGGTTGGGAAGCAAGCTTCATATATAAGATGGGCTTCTTTCAGTTTCTGTCTACCAAATCCACTCACAAGGCTTTGGTCAGTCCAAGATATAGAAGACACTTGCTCAAGGTGCCACACAGTGAAACTGAACCTGGAACCATGTGGTTGGTAAGCTACTTATCACACAGCCCATATGTGTGTTATTAATAACACACATAAATGTTTATATATATATGTGTGTGTGTATGTGTCACGTAAATCGTGCTGGTGGCACGTAAAAAGCACCATCCGATTGTGGCCATTGCCAGCCTCGTCGGGCCCCCGTGCTAGTGGCACGTAAAAAGCACCATCCGATTGTGGCCATTTGCCAGCCTCGTCTGGCACCTGTTCCGGTGGCACGTAAAAAGCACCCACTACACTCACAGAGTGGTTGACGTTAGGAAGGGCATCAAGCTGTAGAAACATTGCCAGATCAGACTGGGCCTGGTGCAGCCTTCTGGCTTCCCAGACCCCAGTTGAACCGTCCAACCCATGCTAGCATGGAAAGCAGACGCTAAACGATGATGATGATGATATATATATATGTATTATATATATATATATATATTATATATTATATATATATATATATTATATATATATATATATATATATATATATATATATATACGTATGTATGTATATATATTATGTTCGGATGCAAGCTTCATATATAAGACGGGCTTCTTTCAGTTTCTGCCTACCAAATCCACTCACAAGGTTTTGGTTGGCCCGAGGCTATATTAGAAGGTGCCTTGCAGTGGGACTGAACCCGGAGCTACGTTGTTGGGAAGCAAGCTTTTTTACCACACAACCATGCCTGCACTTATATATATGTGTGTGTGCGTGTATGTGTATGTATGTGTGTTGTTTTTGTTTTTGTTTTTCCAGTTTCAGCTCTTGAGCTGTGGCCATGCTGGGGCACCACCATTGTGGTGAAAGAGTACAGCAGGGATCACCACCCCCTGCTGGAGCCTCGTAGAGCTTTTAGGTGTTTTCGCTCAATAAACACACACAACGCCCGGTATGAGAATCGAAACCGCGATCCTGCGACCGCGAGTCCGCTGCCCTAACCACTAGGCCATTGCGCCTCCACTGTGTGTGTGTATGTGTGTGTGTATGTGTGTGTGTGTGTATTCTACAGCAGTGACAAGAAACAGCTTAAATAAGCTTAATGTGAAATTCATTTTGATATTTTAAAAATATTTTAAATCTTTCGCCTCTCAAATATCAAACTTCTGACAGGAAGGAAACACCACTACTACTACTACTACTACTACACTCAACAGAAACTGCCTATATTGCTTACAGTAGTAGTAGTAGTAGTAGTAGTAGTAGTAGTAGTAGTAGTAGTAGTAGTAGTGGTAGTAGTGGTGTTAGTTGAAGTGGTGGAAGTTGCCAGCAACGAAAATAGTAGAGCCTGCTACAATTGCTTATGACTATCATGGACATAGTAAGATTAACCATAGCATAGTGGTGAGGAGTGGCAGTTGTGGTTATGGTGATGGTGGTGGTTGTGGTGGTGGTGGTGGTCGTTGCAGTGGTGTTGGTTGTGTTGGTGGTGGTGGTGAGGAGTGGCAGTGGTGATGATGTTGGTGTTTGTGGTGGTGGTGGTGGTCGTTGCAGTGGTGTTGGTTGTGCTGGTGGTGGTGGTGAGGAGTGGCAGTGGTGATGATGATGGTGGTTGTGGTGGTCATTGCAGTGGTGGTGGTGGTGAGGAGTGGCAGTGGTGATGATGATGGTGATTGTGGTGGTGGTCGTTGCAGTGGTGTTGGTTGTGTTGATGGTGAGGAGTGGCAGTGGTGATGATGGTGGTTGCGGTGCTGGTGATAATGTTGGTGGTTGTGGTGCTGGTTGTGGTGCTGGTTGTAGTGGTGGTGGCAGTCGAACTGGTGTTGTTCTTGGCAACAGAAGTAGTGGTCAGTTGATGCAGAATTGCTTGCTGTAATATTCTTTTCTGCTCTCGGCAAAAGGCCCGAAATTTTTGGGGAGGGAGCCAGTCAAAATAGATCTACCCCAGTATGCAACTGGTACTTAATTTATCGACCCCGAAAGGATGAAAGGCAACGTCGACTTCGGCGGAATTTGAACTCAGAATGTAAAGACAGACGAAATACCTATTTCTTTACTACCCACAAGGGGCTAAACACAGAGGGGACAAACAAGGACAGGCAAAGGGATTAAGCCGATTATATCGACCCCAGTGCATAACTGGTACTTAATTTATCGACCTCGAAAGGATGAAAGGCAAAGTCGACCTCGGAGGAATTTGAACTCAGAACGTAATGGCAGACGAAACACCTATTTCTTTATTACCCACAAGGGGCTAAACACAGAGGGGACAAACAAGGACAGGCAAAGGGATTAAGTTGATTATATCGACCCCAGTGCATAACTGGTTCTTAATTTATCACCCCGAAAGGATGAAAGGCAAAGTCGACCTCGGCGGAATTTGAACTCAGAACGTAACGGCAGACGAAATACCGCTAAGCATATCGTCCGGCGAGCTAACGGTTCTGCCAGCTCGCCGCCTTAGTGATATTAATGGTGGTATGATAGTTGAAATGACAGCGGTGGTAGTAGTTGAAGTGGTATCATTCTTGGCTGTATAAATAGTAGTGACTGCTAAGTGCCATTCAAGGTAATTGTGGTGGTGGTGGTGGTGATAGTAGTAGTAGTAGTATAATTGTGGTTGTCATAGTAATCATAATAATAATAGTATACTAGTAGTTGTAGTAGTAGTAGTAATATAGTTGTAGTAGTAGTAGTAGTAGCAGCAGCAGCACAGGTGGCAGACTTGATGTCAGTATCATTAGTTGTGATGACAACATGACTAATACTGATGACATCATCATCATCATCATCATCATCAGCAGCAGCAGTTGGCAGGCTTGTTTTATTACTACACACACACACACACACAAACACACACACACATAATTATATATGTGTGTGTGTGTGTGTCTGTGTGTAGTTTTTTTCTTTTCAATAGTTAATGATGGGGCAGTGCCCAATCCGATTAGGACACACACACACTCTCTCTCTCTCTCTCTCTCTCTCTCTGTATACATGGCTCTGAGGTAAGAATCTTGCTTCCCAACCGCATGGTTCCGGGTTCAGTCCCACTGCGTGGCACCTTGGGCAAGTGTCTTCTACTATAGCCTCGGGCTGACCAAAGCCTTGTCAGTGGATTTTGTAGGTGGAAACTGAGAGAATCCCATTGTGTTTGTGCGTGTGTGTATGTACATATACTATATACATGTATGTATGTATATATGTGCCTGTGTGTGTATGTGCGTATGTGTATGTGTGTATTTCTGTGTGTTGCCTTTAACAACTAATCTTGGTGTGTTCATGTTCTTGAAACTTAGCGGACTGACAAAAGAGACCGACGGAATAAGTACTAGGCTCACAAAGAGTAAGTCCTAGGGTTGCTTTGTATGACTAAAGGTGGTGCTCCAGCATGACCACAGTCAAATGACTGAACAAGTAAAAGAATAAAAGAATATATATATATATAGGCGCAGGAGTGGCTGTGTGGTAAGTAGCTTGTTTACCAACCACATGGTTCCGAGTTCAGTCCCACTGCGTGGCACCTTGAGCAAGTGTCTTCTGCTATAGCCTTGAGCTGACCAAAGCGTTGTGAATGGATTTGGTAGACAGAAACTGAAGGAAGCCCGTCGTGTGTATATATGTATATATTATATATAATATATAATATATATAATATACATATGTAAATCCACTCACAAGGCTATAGTAGAAGACACTTGCCCAAGGTGCCACGCAGTGGGACTGAACCCAGAACCATGTGGTTGGTAAGCAAGCTACTTACCACACAGCTAATATGCGTGTTATTAATAACACACACACATATATATATATATATATAGGTATAAGTTAGGTGTTTTATAGCCGTTAAGGGATAGATATATCCAAAGGCACTCCTGGTGATTACCTCAGTGGGTATATTTCTTGGTAAAAGGTATACGGCAGCTGGTAATAAAGCAGGTAAACCGTAGTTTAATTTATATAGACAAGAAGAAAATGGAGGAAAAATAACAAAGAGAAGTGTGTCTTTTGTGCTAGTAAGCCATTATTTAATTAGTAGATAAAGGTGAGAGTGAAGTTGTTTACGATCACTCTCACCTTTATTTACTAATTAAATAATGGTTTACTAGTGCAAAAGACACGCTTCTCTTTGTAATGTTTCCTCCATTTTCTTCTTGGTCTATATATATATATAATTAATATATAGATATATATATATATATATATATATACTCTTTTACTCGTTTCAGTCATTTGACTGTTGGCCATGCTGGAGCACCGCCTTTAGTCGAGCAACTTGACCCCGGACTTATTCTTTTTGTAAGCCCAGTACTTATTCTATCGGTCGCTTTTTGCCGAACTGCTAAGTGACGGGGACATAAACACACCAGCATCTTTGTCAAGCAATGCTAGGGGAACAAACACAGACACCACAAACACACACACACATACATATATATACATATATACGACAGGCTTCTTTCAGTTTCGGCCTACCAAATCCACTCACAAGGCATTGGTCGGCCCGGGGCTATAGCAGAAGACACTTGCCCAAGATGCCACGCAGTGGGACTGACCCGAACCATGTGGTTGGTTAGCAAGCTACTTACCACACAGCCACCTCCCTGCGCCTATATATATATATATATATATATAATATTATATATAATAATATTTGAGGGGAATATTATGCCAACTTACAACGAGGAAAAATTCAATTTAGAAATACTAAATCAAATTTCACACAATATAAAATATTAGAAAATATTAGAAAAAAACCATCTTCTATCATTTCAAAATGAATAATTAAATTACACCATCTAGAAAATTACATATAATAGAAATATTAAAATTAAAATAAAAATAATAATATACCGATGATTAAGTAAATTGCAAATTAATAATAAAAACGTATATATTTGGTAGAATAACGACACGTGTTTCGTGATTTTTTTAAAGAAATGATTATATATATATATATAATATATATATAGTTAATCCTAACAAGAAAGCACAAAAAAAACACAACAACGCGAGGACGTGGAACAAATATAGTATTATTGGACGCACAGGAAAGAAGGAATGTTTAACGTTTCGAGCGGAGCTCTTCGTCAGAAACATAGGAGAAGGAAAGGCCTAGAGAAGGGAAGACAGAGGAAAAAAAAATCGCCAACAGTACACACGCAGTCATATTTTGATGACTGAAGGAAATATATATATATTATATATAGGATATATATATATATACACATATATATTAGTACACACACACACCATATATATATAAATATATCATATTCTATATATATATATATAGTGACTTCAACGTTTTGGCCAGTCAACTCATCATCAGCCACTGGGACACTTGAATTCATCTTGACCGCATACAGTCTCTGTTAAGATAACACTTTCTGAAATAAGTCAAGCTCTGTTGAATGATAATTAGGTTGCATGGTAAGTTGTGATGGAGAGGTGTTATGGAGAATTTTTATTGATTAAATTTGGGGTTGTGCTATTGTTTAGAATTTATTCAGGCTTGTAGAACTTTGTAATCGAATGAGTCTATTTAAGTGTGTCAGCTTCAGGTCATGTTCATTTTAGTTTTTTAAAACAATGTAAGTAGATAGAAGGGTTTAGTTGGTCAGCAGACATATCACTAGGTTTAGTTGTTGGTTTTATATGGATATTAATGAGAGATTTGACTATTTGTTTTGGGAATGTGAAAGTTGAAGTTCAATCCAGCATTTAAATTTTTGGTATTAAATTTGGGTTTAGACTCAGCATGTGGCACCTTGGACAAATGTTTTCAACTGTAGCACCAGGCCAATCAAAGCCTCCTCTCATTTATTCATTCATACACACAAACACACACACAAGTTTACTTTTCCATTAAAAGTACCTCATCTGACAAGAGATAAATCATTTGATATGCATAGTATATAGTGAAGGTACATGGCTCAGTGGTGAGAGTGTCGAACTTACAATCATGAGGTTGTGAGTTCGAATCCCGGACCAGGCTGCATGTTATTTTCTTCAGCAAGACACTTTATTTCACGTTGCTCCAGTTCACTCAGCTGTAGAAAAGAGTTGCGACGTCACAGGTGCCAAGCTGTTATCGGCCCCTTTGTCTTTCCTTGGATAACACTGGTGGCGTGGAGAGGAGAGGCTGGTATGCATGGGCGACTGCTGGTCTTCCATAAACAACCTTGCCCGGACTTGTGAATGGGAGGGTAACTTTCTAGGTGCAATCCCATGGTTTGTGTCGTAACTGAAGGGGGTCCCTGATATAGTTATGAGCCATTAACAGTTTCATATATAGAAAATTTTATTTAGGCAAGTTTTAAAACAGCTAGTGTTTCTAGAGCCTGAAGATTACTTGGAGACACTAGACATGTTTTAAAACCTATCAAGGTAAAAATCTTCACACACACACACACACACACACACACACCACACACACACATGCACACACATGCACGTGTATGCATGTGTCTGAGTGGCTTCTGGTTTTGATTGCACACACTACTCACAAACAGACATCATTGTTCTATAAGTGGTGTTATTTGCTTGCAAACGTCCCTAAAATTATATTTTGTCTTGAGGACGAGTCGGTCAAGCATGACCTCTGTACGTTGAGCCTCACAGAGGCTATGATGAAAGACCGAGACCTCTGGAGATATGCTGTGACTTTGAAGACCCGAAAAACGAAGTGAGTTTATGGGTTGCAGGACAGCCTGCTGTGCTTGAGGAGACCTATTATGTCAAGTTCATCAACATCAAAATAAAAATCGTATGTTGTGATACCCGTGCTGGTGGCACGTAGGGCCTCACAGAGGAAATGACGAAATACCGAGACCCTTGAGATATGCTGTGACTGTGAAGACCCGACAAATGAAGTGAGTTCATGGCTCGCAGGATGGCCTGCTGTGCTAACCTTGGATCGTAGAGTGACCCGCTGTTCTTGAAGAGACCTATTGAGTCAAGTACGTTAACACCAACATCAAAATGAAAATCAAATGGAAATTGTAGTTAAGATACCTATGTGCCGGTGACACGTAAAAAGCACCGTCTGAATGTGGCAGACGCCAGCGCTGCCTGACTGGTGTCCATGTCGGTTACACGTAAAAGTACCAATCGATCGTGGCTGTTTGCCAGCCTCCCCTGGACCCTGTGCCGGTGGCACGTAAAAAACACCCAGTACACTCATGGAGTGGTTGGTGTTAGGAAGAGCATCCAGCTGTAGAAACACTGCCAGATCAGACTGAAGCCTGGTGCAGCCTTCATGGCTTCCCAGACCCCGGTTGAACCGTCCAACCCATGCTAGCATGGGAAGCGGATGTTGAATGATGATGATGATAACCCTTTGCTGAGAAACAGGTAATGGTTGGCAACAGGAAAAGCATCCACCCAAGAAAACCCACTTTGGTGACCTATGCAAGCATTCTTTTATTCTTTTTCTTTTACTCGTTTCAGTCATTTGACTGTGACCATGCTGGAGCACCGCCTCTAGTCGAGCAAATCGACTCCAGGACTTATTCTTTGTAAACCTAGTACTTATTCTATCGGTCTTCTTTTGCTGAACCACTAAGTATGGGGACATAAACACACCAGCATTGTTTGTCAAGCGATGTTGGGGGACCAACACAGACGCATATACACACACACTCACATATATATATATATATATATATATATATATATAATATATATATATATACATATATTACGGGCTTCTTCCAGTTTCCGTTCACCAAATCCAATCACAAGGTTTTGGTCGGCCCGAGGCTACAGTAGAAGACACTTGCCCAAGGTGCCACGCAGTGGGACTGAACCCAGAACCATGTGGTTGGGAAGCAAGCTACTTACCGCACAGCCACTCCTGCGCCTGGAAAAATAAACATTATAACAATGCTGATAATATTGACGATGAAAATGCCTTCGACCCAAGAACTTTGCATTATTGAAAATGGTAATTTGTTGGATTATTCTTTGGGGAAAAATTACTGGAGTTGATTTGTTTGATTAAAACCCTTCATGCCAGTGCCCCAGCATGGCCTCAGTCCAACACCATGTTGAAGAAAGAAGTATTAATTAGGTGGAGGCAAACTCTGATTAGTAGTTTTAATTGATTAAGAATGGAGTGAAGTAGAAGAACAAAGAATGTGAGAATCATGTTGGGTGATGCTCGTGAGGTGTGATTCTGGTATTTGTCCAGTTTGAGGAAAAAAACCTTTTCTAAAGCGTGATGGCCATGCGAATGGAAAAAAAAATCTCAATTAATTATTCAGAGACAAATAAGCAAATATAAATTAAAAAACAACAAAAAAAGTGAAAGAAAAAAGCGTAATGGTAATTGCCAGTTATTTTTGGAAGAGAAACTTGTGAATGACGATGATGAAGTGTGTGTGTATATACACACATTGTATATGTGTATGTGTGTATATGCGTATATATATATATATATATGTATATGTGCGCGTGTATATATGCATATATATATATGTATATGTGTGTGTGTATATGTGTTAATAAGGTACTCAATACATAGCAGAGTAAATTAATTTATTCTATAAGGAGCTTCTACAGGACTAGAACTGTTTCATTCAAAAGAAATCATCAGGAGCTTCCTGATGATTTCTTTTGAATGAAACAGTTCTAGTCCTGTAGAAGCTCCTTCTATAAAATAAATATATATATTATGTATATATGTGTGTGCATATAAATATGTACATATATATATATGTGTGTGTGTGGTGTGTATGTATGTATATATGCATTTTTTTTGTATATATATATATACATATTTATATGCACACACATATATACGTATTATATATATATATATATACACATATATATGTATCGATTTCTTTTGAATGAAACAGTTCTAGTCCTGTAGAAGCTCCTTCTATAAATAAATTAATTTATCTGCTATATATATATATTATTATATATATACCACACACACATATATATACGTATATATATATGTATATATATATATATAATATATAATATTATATATATATATCTATATATGCGTAAGTATGACACATAAGAGGTGCAGCAATGTCAACGGTAGGCTAACTGGGAAGATAGTTTTTGTATGTGGCAGATCTCGGGAGCATTAACCTCCGAAAATCTGCAGAAAACACTTCCGTACTTTCCAGGTGGAAAAACTAGAAGTAGTTGATAGCTTCCGTATCTAGGTGACCAAGTCTAGTGGGGTGGGGGCGCTGAAAGTGTAACTGCTAGAATAAGAATAGCCTGGGCAAAGTAGGGAGCTCTTACCTCTGCTGGTGACTAAAAGGGCCTCTCGTCAGAGTAAAAAGGCGACTGTATGATGCTTTGTACGAACAGCCATGCTACATGGCAGCGAAACATTGGCGTGACTGCTGAGGACATGCGTAAGCTCGTGAGGATGAAGCCAGTATGCTCCGAGGATGTGTAATGTCAGTGTACATACTCGACAGAGCGTTAGCACCTTGAAGAAATGTTGTACCTATAAGCATCAGTTGTGTGTGCAGAGAGACGATTGCGCTGTATGGTCTGTGGCGAGAATGGATGAAGATAGGTGTGTGAAAGTGCCAATCCCCTAGCAGTTGAGGGAACCGGGAAGAGGTAGAACCCAGGAAAACCTGGGACGAGGTGGTGAAGCACGACCTTCGCACTTTAGCCTCGGAGGAAATGACCAGAGACCGAGACCTTGGAATATTTGTACGTGAGAAGACCAGCAGGACAAGTAGCCCAGCCCACTTATGAATGCTTTTCCTCCCTTGGACACAAAGCCGGTTGAGGCAAGCGAAGTCGATATAGAACCTCATCCACGACAGACCACCCTCCAACCCCCCATGCTTATGAAGACATGTTGGGCGCGCAATCGAAATCGAAATCGAAACCGAATTGGACCAGCCAGGATCCCTGGCCTGTTGTCGTAAAAGCACTATCCGACTCGGGGCCGTTGCACGTAAATACTCAATGCGACCGTACGACAGGCACCCAGCCCCCCTTTGCTTGTGAAGACATGTTGGGGCAAGCGATCGAAATCGAATTGAACCAGCCAGGATCCCTGGTCTGGTGGTACGTACAAAGCACTATCCTACTCGTGGCAGTGGCACGTAAAATCTCCAATGCGACCGTACGACAGGCACCCTTGCCAACCCCCTTTGCTTGTGAAGACTGTTGGGGCAGCGAAATCGAAATCGAATTGAACCAGCCATGATCCCTGGTCGGGTGGTACGTAAAAAGCACTATCCGACTCGTGGCCGATGCCAGCCCGCCTCGACTGGCTTCCGTGCCGGTGGCACATAAAAAACACCAATTGACGTGGCGTTGCAGCCCCGCCTGGCACCTGTGCAGGTGGCACTAAAGCACCCACTACACTCACGGGTGGTTGGCGTTAGGAAGGGCATCCAGCTGTAAACACATTGCCAAATAGACTGAGCCTGGGCAGCCTTCTGGCTTCCTCCCAGAACCCGGTCGAACCGTCCAACCCATGCTAGCATGGAGAACGACGTTAAACGACGATGATGATGATAGATGCCAGACACACACACTATATATATTAGATAGATATATAGATAGATGAAACGAGAATATATTAAATACCATACAAGATTTGAGTTCTGATTAACTGAGATTATCTCCGTTTTCAGAGAAGGTAGAACAACTGCTTGAACGTAGTTGGGATCATCTCCAATTTATATATGTATTTATAGCTAGGCACAGGAGTGGCTGCGTGGTAAGTAGCTTGCTTACCAACCATATGGTTCTGGGTTCGGTCCCACTGCGTTGCTCCTTGGGCAAGTGTATTCTACTATAGCCTTAGGTTGACCATAGCCTTGTGAGTGGATTTGGTAGATGGAAACTGAAAGAAGCCCATCGTATTATATATATATATATATATATATATATGTCTGTATGTATATGTTTGTGTGTCTGTTTGTTCCCCCAACATCGCTTGACAACCGATGCTGGTGTATTTACATCCCCGTAACTTAGCGGTTCGGCAAAAAGAGACTGATAGAATAAGTACTAGGCTTACAAAGAATAAGTCCCGGGGTCGATTTGCTCGACTAAAAGGGTGGTGCTCCAGCATGACCACAGTCAAATGACTGAAACAAGTAAAAGAGTAAAGTAAAAGAGTATATATACATTTATGAAACCCTTCGATTACTATTTTATACTGGTGGACCCCTATAGCCATTCTATGTCTAAAAAACTAATTTTATAGAAACGTCTACCAAAACTCCTATTTTGATTTTCACACATTGTGTAAATTGAATTATTTAAAACTAGCAGTATCGCCCGGCGTTGCTCGGGTTTGTAAGGGAAATAACTATATAAGCATTTTTAGAGAGTTATAGCCAAAAAATAGCAAAAAAATGGAAAAAAAAATATGGTAAATTTTTTTTTTAATCGTAGACTCATCGTAGACGGTTTTAGAGAGTTACTTCCCTTATATAATAGTGAAAAAATGCATTAAAATGGAAAAAAATGATGGTAAATTATTTTTAAAATCGTAGACTCATCGTAGACGCGCGCTAATACCCAGAAGGGCTCGATATGAATCACGACTATAAGATACCCGGTTTTGGTTAAACTGCACCACAAAAAGTGGGAATAGTTAGGAATCTAAATCGTAGGAGACAGACACACAACTTCACTTTTATATATAAAGATGTTAAAGAAACCCAGCTGTCTTGCAATACATACCAATACATACAGCTAAAACTAAATTTGTTCAGGGGCTCTTAAAATACAATAGGGGATCCTCAGAAGCCATATGGAACCCCGTTCCTAAACACTGATAGAGAGGGTAAATTGGCTGCTTTTTCTACTGCACCGAATGACCAAATTAAATAGACTGACGTCGTCCCGAATGAAGTAATGTCTAAAAGGAAGAATGTCCCAGCGTCGATAGCAGATGTCGAAGTAATCTCTCTCTATATATATAAAGCTGAAGTTGTCTGTGTATGGCGGGTTTGGTAGCCTTCAACTAACACTATCTCCTCTGAGACCCTGCGGCGTAAGTTGACCAAAATTGAGAGTATGATAGAAGGCTTGCTCTTCCTTCCGTAGAAGAAAAAATTCAAATCGGACCACGTTAACACCAAAAATTATTTACATCAATAAGGTGCTTTTTTTTTTCTCTATGAAAATCCCTATTTTTTACGATTTTTTGACTGCTGTGTCGCTACTTTTTGGTGTATTTCAACCAGAAAAATGTTCACTTAAAGAGAATAACAAGCTACATAATGCAAAATTTTTACTTTTCAAAAATTCCAATTCTAAAGGGTCGAAACAAACCCTAGCAATGCAGGGCTATACTGCTAGTAATGTGTAATAGAAAGAATGTCCCAGTGTTAATAGTTGATGTCAAAGTAATATATATTACATTGTGAGACATTACTTAATTCACCAACAGATGTTATATATTAAATAGCCAAGTATTATTATAATGTTTGAAGATCACGGCTATTTAGTTTATGCTGTTGCTGCTACACATAATGTGTGTATATATATATTATATATACGAGCACTGCGTATATCTATTAAACACAGAGACAAAGTACTGGGACAAAGTGATATGTGAGAAAGTTAGGAGGCGGGGAATAGAGAGGGAGATATGAGAGAGGGAGTGTAGAGAGATAGGGAGATATGTGAGAGGGAGTATTGAGAGACTGGGTGGGGATAAGAAAGAGAGAGAGAGAGAGGGGGAGGGAGAGCGAGGCAGATAGAGAAATTGAGAGAAGGAGGTGGGGTTGGAGTAAGAGATGGAGAGAGCTGTGATTAGAATAAGAGAGAGAGGGGGAGAGAGGATTATGTAATAAGAGAGAGGGAGAAGAAGAGATGGTAAAAGAAACTGAGAAAGAGGGAGGAAGAGGAGGTGAAAGAGATTGAGAGGGAGGTAGAGTATGAAGGGGAAAAAGAGGTTGAGAGCCAGAGAGAGAGAGAGAGAGAGAGACTGTGTGTGTGTGTGTGTGTGTGATAAATAGACCAAATGTTGAATAAAAGAAGGAAATAGAAATAAGGATGGGGGTTATTGGGAACAGGGGTAACAACAAACTTCGGTTTTTGAACTTAAATTTCAGGTTCGAAACTAAAACAAGCGCAAATATTTTAAACTGCGATTGTTTCCATATATTTATTGAACATTTTGAAATTGCAACAAGACTTCCGTTTAGAACAGGAAATTTAGAAAAATACAATTTCATCAGCATAATCAGTGCCTTAAACTAGCCTTTAAAAGCTTAATTCTTGCCTCTAAATTAAACGTCCCCCTAAATCCAACCCCTAAATTAACCCTTAAAATATAACCCCGAAATTAATCTTTGCCCTTAACTAAAATCTCAACCTTAACTCCAAACCCTAACCCTCTCCTTAAACCTATTTCTTTACTACCCACAAGGGGCTAAACACAGAGAGGACAAACAAGGACAGACAAACGGATTAAGTCGATTACATCGACCCCAGTGCGTAACTGGTACTTATTTAATCGACCCCGAAAGGATGAAAGGCAAAGTCGACCCTTTCCTTAAACCACAATCCTAATCGCTACATCCTGACCCTCGGGGGTTTTATTTCAAGATAACTTTTTTTTTAAAAAGAAAATAAGGTATATTTTGATATACAATGAGAACTCAACCCACTTATTTTCCATTTTGAAAAAAAAAAATTTTTTATCTTTGTTCGTTTAAACCCTGGGGTAACCCATTTTGATTACAACCATCTCTGAGTGGTTTTTCATGTCGCCACTAAAATTAAATCTGTTACCAGGCAAGTACACAAGATTTCGCGCACAAAGGCCTGTTGTGACTATATTTATTTATGCTGCAGCGGTGGACTTTAGCAACAATATCTGTCAATTAATAAATGATTAGATGGCAAAAATATGTTAGTATTTGAGGACGTGGCAGGATTCAACATATTTCGAAATTATTCAATAATGAAAATATTACAGAACATATTTTCGTGTTTTTCTATTTCTTTTACAACTATAAAATAGGACTTGACGCTTTGGTTTATTTGATAAAGTTGTCGAATATGTATATGAACGAACTTCAGTTATAGGGACCACATAGAAATATGCTAAAAGTCCCCAATGCCTAGATGAATTCTGAAGTTTTACTGTTTAAAAAATATACCGTAAAACGATGGGCCCTAATGGTCCCAGGCTTCCTCCGTTAGCGCATAAAGTATTATTTAATACTACACATGTGGAATCCCCGAATTATTCTTTTATTCTTTTCTTTTACTTGTTTCAGTCATTTGACTGCGGCCATGCTGGAGCACCGCCTTTAGTCGAGCAAATCGACCCCGGGACTTATTCTTTTGTAAGCCCAGTACTTATTCTTTCGGTCTCTATTGCCGAACCGCTAAGTGACGGGGACATAAACACACCAGCATCGGTTGTCAAGCAATGCTAGGGGGACAAACACAGACATACACATACATATATATATATATACATATATACGACAGGCTTCTTTCAGTTTCCGTCTACCAAATCCACTCATAAGGCATTGGTCGGCCTGGGGGCTATAGCAGAAGACACTTGCCCAAGATGCCACGCAGTGGGACTGAACCCGGAACCATGTGGTTGGTTAGCAAGCTACTTACCACACAGCCACTCCTGCCATATCCACAAAATATTCTTTTTGTCTATAAAATACACCATGAAACAGCAATTAACTCGGATTAATTAGTCTTAGTAAATGTGTAAATTGAGGAATTTAAAATTCGGTGAAGAGTATAGCATGTCGTTTCCCTGTGGCCCTTTCTGTTGTGTACTGTTGAGCGTTAAGTGGAGACCCGTTTATTTTAAACCTTATTCAACCTTTATAATAATAAAACGTCCGGTTCTTTACGTTGTGAGTTCAAATTCCGCCGAGGTCGACTTTGCCTTTTATCCTTTTGGTGTCGATAAATTAAGTATAAGTCTGCGTACTGGGGGTCGATGTGATCGACTAGTTCCCCTCCCTTAAAACTGCAGGTCTTATGCAAAAATTCGGAAGGGATCTTTTCTGTTTGATGGACGGAATTTTCTAGTTAACTAAAAAATTTGAAACTTCGTATACTGGTAGAATGTGTCAAAAGAAAACATTATTGTAAACAAAATTGAAAAAATCCTTAGGAAGAATTATAACAAAAGTTAAAGCGGTCATGAGTAAACTGCGGCCGGCGAGACCTAAACGAATGGCGCGCCAAACGAAAAATTATCTTTAATTTTTTTTTATTAGTGTTGCCTGCTTTTCGAAAAGGATTGCTCATGTCTGGTTAACAGCATATGTATTCTTACACACAGCAAAAGAAAAAGATCCCAATATTATCATCGTACATACAGCGGATCTTTTCCTTTTGAACGGCAGATGTCAACACAATTTCTAGTAAACTAAACACTTTTAAACTTTGTATACTCGTAGAATGTGTTTATAAAACATCATTTTCTCTTGGTTTTATTGAGAAAATTCTATAGTTTGTAAGATATTTCGTCTGAAAATCCAAGCATTTCGGCAATTTTAACCAAGTTAACTAAACACTTTTAAACTTTGTATACTGGTAGAATGTGTTTATAAAACATCTTTTTCTCTTGGCTTTATTGAGAAAATTCTATAGTTTGTAAGATATTTCGTCTGAAAAATCCGAGCATTTCGGCAATTTTAACCAATCGATTACCTCCATTCAACTAAAATCATTTGCTGCGTCAACAACTGAGACAACATCCTGTAACTAACCCTCCCCTAACCCTAATTTTTTTTTTCTTAATTGTTAAATTAATTTAATTGTTACACATGTAAAAAAAACTACATCGCTTTAGTTTTTTTTTACACGCGTAACAATTAAATTAATTTAACAATTAAGAAAAAAAAATTAGGAGGTTTAGGGTTAGTTACAGGATGTTGTCTCAGTTTAAGACGCAGCAAATGATTTTAGCTCAAAAGAGAGCATAGGATTGGTTAAAATTCGAAAAATTAAACTACGTTAAACAAACAAATTACAATTTTTTCAAGAAAGCCAAGAGAAAAAAATGTTTTATTTTGACACATTCTAGCAGTATACAAAGTTTTAAAGTGTTTAGTTAACTAGAAATTGTCTGCACCGTGGGGAATTCTCTTCGTCATAGAAAACCCACGAGGTAGACCCCCTTTCTGCATGTAGCAAGCCAGCAGGGAGTCTGGTTTGTGTGGGGCCCACATGTTGTTTTTCTCCTCTGCGCTTGGTATCAAAGCAACCACCACATCAAACCAAGGAAACTGCTATTCGCTGAGATTCCCTCCATCAGCTTTAAATATATTTTACGAACGAACGAACTCGTGCCACACTTATTTTAAAGACACTGAATGAGCGAATATCGTTATAGAAAGAGAATACATGCATACATCCATCCATCCATGCATATAGGATCTTTTCGGTTTGAACGGCAGTTTTTTAAAATAATTTCCACGTAACTAAACACTTTTAAACTTCGTATACTGGTAGAATGTGTTTATAAAACATCTTTTTCTCTTGGCTTTATTGAGAAAATTCTATGTTTGTAAGATATTTGTTGTTGTTTTTTCTTCAATTTCTGCAATTTCAACCAATCAATGACGTCTATTGAGGTAAAAAAAAAACATTCTGTGTCGTATGAATATGTCCCTCATTTAAGAAACAGATTGGGTTTATTTACATTTCTGAAAAAAAAAAAAAGATACCCTTCCCCACACCCCTAACCCTAAAAGAGATTGAAATGCAATAGATTGATACTAGGGTCATAATTATGGGTGACAATTTCATATGACACTGCTAGAAAAAACTGCCGTTCAAACCGAAAAGCTCCAAGAAGGGCAAGGCCAGTTTATGGGATTACCTTAGGTTTCCCATCGATAAAGGGTTTACTTTATGGCATACCGTCAGATCCCAAAACCTGCTGGCTCATACATATACATAAAGTTAATCCAAACATGAAAGCACAAAAAAACACAACAACGCGAGGACGTGGAACAAATATAGTATTATTGGACGCTCAGGAAAGAAGGAGAGCTTAACGTTTCGAGCGGAGCTCTTCGTCGGAAACATAGAAGAAGGAAAGATCCAGGGAAGAGTATATATTTCTACACACAAATGAAATTTGGCAGACATTCATTTTCGGGGGTACTAATTACAATTATGTTGATAATATTTTAAAAAATGAAATCTTTGAAGGAGTTTCTGATATCCCCCCCCTTTCCTGATTTTGTTTTCTCATACATTATCTTGAAATTTTTTTTTTTTTTAATGGCAATATAGGTGTAGGAGTGGCTGTGTGGTAAGTAGCTTGCTAACAAACCACATGGTTCCGGGTTCAGTCCCACTGCGTGGCATCTTGGGCAAGTGTCTTCTGCTATAGCCCCGGGCCGACCAATCCCTTGTGAGTGGATTTGGTAGACGGAAACTGAAAGAAGCCTGTTGTATATATGTATGTGTTTGTCCCCCTAGCATTGCTTGACAACCGATGCTGGTGTGTTCATGTCCCCGTAACTTAGCGGTTCGGCAAAAGAGACCGATAGAATAAGTACTGGGCTTATAAAGAATAAGTCCCGGGGTCGATTTGCTCGACTAAAGGCGGTGCTCCAGCATGGCCGCAGTCAAATGACTGAAACAAGGAAAAGAGAGAATTTATAGAAACAAATTTCCAAGGATGTAGATTATGCAATGTTTTTTAAAGTTAGGGAAATCTGTGGAAAACAGAAGTTTTAATTTTACCAAATTTTATCAACGAAATCGTAAACTCAACTTTTGAAAACATCCACAAAATGATCGTTAAACAAGCACAGGAGTGGCGGTGGAGTAAGAAGCTTGCTTGCCAACTTCATGGTTCCGGGTTCAGTCACAATGCGTGGCATCTTGGGCAAATGTCTTCTATTATAGTCACGGGCCGACCAGACCCTTGTCAGTGGATTTGGTAGACGGAAACTGAAAGAAGCCCATCGTGTATATGTATATATATATATATATATATGTGTGTGTGTGTGTGTGTGTTTGTACCCCATCACCATGACAACCAGTGTTATGTGTTTACGTCCCCCATAACTTAGCGGTTCAGCAAAAGCGACCTGATGGAATAAGTACCAGAATTAAAAAATAAAAAAATATTGGGATCGATTGTTTTCACTAAAAATTTTTCGGGTGGTGCCCAAGCATGGCCAGAGTCTAATGACTGAAACAAGTTAAAGAGTTAAAGAATAAACAAAAAAAAAACAAAAAAAAAAAAAGAGTTGCAGTCATGGTCATGTGGTTAAGAAACTCAATCTGTGACCACATGGTTCCAGGTTCAGTCCCACTGCATGGAACCTTGTGCAAGTATTTTCTAGCCATTGGGCCTAGGGCAAGTAATTTCTGGTGAGTGAATTTGGTACATGGAAACTGTGGAAGTCTGTTGTGCATGTATATTTTTTCCTACTCTAGGCACAAGGCCTGAAATTTTGGGGGAGGGGACCAGTTGATTAGATTGACCACAGCATGCAACCGGTACTTGATTTATCGACCCCGAAGGGATGAAAGGCAAAGTTGACCTTGGCAGAATTTGAACTCAGAACGTAACGGCAGATGAAATACTGCTAAGGTTGATAATTCTTTCAAATTTTGGTACAAGGTCAGCGATTTCAGAGAAGGGGACAAATCTATTACATTGACCCCGGTGCTCAATTGGAGCCTATTTTATCGACCCCAAAGGGATGAAAAGCAAAGTCGACCTCGGTGGAATTTGAACTCAGAACGTAACGGCAGATGAAATACTGCTAAGGTTGATAATTCTTTCAAATTTTGGTAAAAGGTCAGTGATTTCGGAGAAGGGGACAAATCGACTACATTGACCCCAGTGCTCAATTGGAGCCTATTTTATCGACCCCGAAGGGATGAAAGGCAAAGTCGACCTCGGTTGAATTTGAACTCAGAACGTAAAGACGGACGAAATGCCGCTAAGTAGTTATTGTGAAAATACTGCTAAGCATTTCATCCAGCGTGCTGAGGATTCTACCATCTTACTGCCTTGCTTTTGACAGAATAATGTGAATGCTAAACAGTTAATTAAAATCCTTGAAGGCGGTGCTCCAGCATGGCAACAGTCCAATACTAGAAACCAAAGCCAAGTGCTATACTCTTTTACTTGTTTCAGTCATTTTGACTGCGGCCATGCTGGAGCACCGCCTTTAATCGAGCAACTCGACCCCGGGACTTATTCTTTTGTAAGCCCAGTACTTATTCTATCGCTCTCTTTTGCCGAACCGCTAAGTAATGGGGACGTAAACACACCAGCATCGGTTGTCAAGCAATGCTAAGGGGACAAACACACATACATATGTATATATATATATATATATATATATATATATACACATACATATATACGACGGGCTTCTTTCAGTTTCCGTCTACCAAATCCACTCACAAGACTTTGGTCGGCCCAAGGCTATAGTAGAAGACACTTGCCCAAGATGCCATGCAGTGGGACTGAACCCGGAACCATGTGGTTGGTAAACAAGCT
>NC_043014.1:7613031-7620531 GCF_006345805.1 Octopus sinensis
ATAACCAATTACTTTCACTTTTACTTTTATAAACACCAATACACATTTAAAAATAAAAGAAAGTAATAATACACAATTACAACATATAACAAATAATAAATTGAAAAATGTGAAAACCACTGAAGAATATTCTCAAATGCCAATATAGATTTGAAATGTATGGAAGACCCTACATACAAAAAAATCTATGTTCATATTTCAAATTAGAGCAAAAGCTGTGTAAACCACCATTTTTCCTGCTTCGTCCATTTACGAATTTATAATGCATGACCATCTGTGGGACATAAGTGATGTGTGTGTAAAGTTTGGTGAAAATCAGTTGAGAATTGTGGAAATGTATGTGTTAGTAAATATACACACACATACTGTGATTTATATATACTAGGTATATGTGTGTGTGTGTGTGTGTGTGTATATATATATGTGTACATATGCCTGTGTGTAAATATATATATGTATGTGTGTATATACATATATATGTGTATATATATGTTTATATATAGATGTGTATATATTTATGCATACATGTATGTGACTCTGTGTGTGTATATATATATATATATATATATATATATATGTACAGACATATATTATGATGAAATTTTGTGAATTACAACTCAAAGTGTACCCCCCCACCCCCACCTACCCCCCGGGCATTTCCAATTGTCTGATGACTGACCGGTTTCAACTCTATCTTTTGCTCTCCCTCGACTTCATCATATTGAATACTTGTGTGGTGTGTGCGCGTGCATGCATGCATGTGTATAGATATTTATTCAGTTGTATGTATGTGACCAAGTGTGCGTGGATATATAAAAGTTGTGTGTGTGTTAGCACTTCCATTTGTTTAATCTCATGGCACAGACAAACATACATGGACACATTACTATATATATGTGTGTGTGTCTAGGTATGAATGTATGTGTGTGTGTGTGTGTGTGTATAATTTTGATATCAGAACCATTTTCATTTTTTTTATTTATTAACTCTTGGCTATATGTATGTGTGTGTGTATGTATATACATATGTATGTGTGTGTGTGTGTGTGTATATATATATGCATGTGTGTATACAAATATATATGTATGTATGTATAAATATGTGTGTATGTATGTATATATGTATGTATGTATATTCCTTGATTGGTTATGAAGAATAAAGATCTTTCACTTGCAAAGTCTTCTTTTATTATTGTTTTATTGGTTAACGAAGACAACGGATGGACTGCATTCGTTAATAATGTCTTAATCTGGTAAAACCAAAAATTTTTTTGTTTTTTTAAATCCTTTTCTCACTTCAGACTTGAACTTCTTTGAATGGGTCTGCATCATTTTATACAAATTCCAAGTAATCGAAATTAAAATTTTCCTATTAAAATTCCATGCTGTTGCTATTATGCTAAAGAGTTTGAAGTCTAAAATGTCGGGGGGGGGGGTTGTTTTTCAGAAAACGGAAAAATAGTTTCACCATTCCATAGTAAAACCGTCGTACTTCACTTTGACAATTTTTGATGTCTTGACATCTGAAGCAGCTGGAGATACGATAGTTTGACCAAAAATAAATATTAAAAAAAAAAACACATTTGGCCAATTTGGACGTACGACAATTAACAAACCGCAAAATACATGACATAATATATATAGATATATATATATATATATATATATATACAAAATTAGTAAATAAATGGCACAACTAAGTACCGTATTTTTACTGGAAATAGGAACGTAAAAATACGACGCTAATGTGTAGCTACCGCGTATGTATTAGTAAAAATGCGTGTGTGCAACAAAATAGAGAAAAAAAACCGTCTTACCTCCAGGGAGAACATCGAAAGAGAAACACCCGGAAAATGGATAATGTGGTACCTGCAGGTTCAGGGTTCTGCAAGATAGTCTCTCACCCATATTTGCTTACCTTCTTCAGCCAAACATAT
The DNA here is from genome assembly GCF_006345805.1 of Octopus sinensis. Lineage (NCBI taxonomy): Eukaryota > Metazoa > Mollusca > Cephalopoda > Octopoda > Octopodidae > Octopus > Octopus sinensis. The sequence continues at coordinate 7,614,968 of NC_043014.1, forward strand.
ACCAAGACGAAAACTACGATGTTACCAATAAATACTAACACACTCGACTGAAATACAATATATTACATATATATATACATATATGTATATACATATATGTATATACATATATGTATATATACATATATAAACATTATATGTTATATATAATACATATATATATACATATATATAATATATGTATATATACATATATTACAGTCAACTTCAGCGGTATTTGAAATAGAACGAAAGAACAGATGAACTATTGAAAGAAAAAAGCACATTTCACCAAATTTGGACATACGACATTTTCACACTAATAGCAATGATACATACATACACATATAATATAATATACTCACACACACATATATATACATGCACACACACATATATATATATATTTACATATATACATACAGACATATATACACACACACACACATATATATATATATTTATATATACATATATACACACACATATATACACACACACATATTTATATATACATATATACACACACACATACATACATATATATATATATATATATATATATATATAGATATATATATATGTCGTTGCTATTATGCAAAAGTGTTGTAAGTCCAAATCGTTGCATTTTCAGAAAACAGAAAAATAGTTTCACCATTCCATAGCAAAACCGTCATACTTCACTTTGACAATTTTTGATGTCTTGACATCTGAAGCAGCTGGAGATACGATAGTTTGACCAAAAATAAATATTAAAAAAAAAAATGCATTTGGTCAAATTTGGACATACGACAGTTTAACATAATAGCAATGATGTGAATTTATGTTCAAATCACTAGCTTAATTAGTTACCATGATATTTCACTAAATTTTTTACTAATTTTGAAATTAATTGGTTTTCGTTTCAAATTTTGACACGAGGACATAGTTTTGCAGGTGGGGCTGAGTCAATTATGTCGACCTCAGCAGAGTTTGATCTCAGAATGTCATGGCTCGGCTTCGCAAACGAAGATCAGGAAGGCTGTCCACATCGCGTGCATGCACGCTCATGACTGACAAGTCCGATATAAGAAAGGCAGGTCCGTGAGCAGTGTCCACAGACGAAGGTAACATCCGGTGTGGTGTCAGAGGCGGCTCGCGCCTTCCCCCTGCGTCTCTTGTCTTTAAGTGCGTCTCTTCTTTGTTCCTCAAACTTGCTAACTGCGTTGAAGCTCATGTGGTGCCAGACATCACGGTCCACAGCCAGGTCTGACCAGCATTGGTGGTCAGTATGACATGCTGTTAGAGACTTCTTGAAGCAATCTTTGTAGCGCTTCCTCGGAGCTCCTCTCACTCGGTGGCCGGTGGAGAGTTCGCCAAACAGGGCAATCTTCGGAAGGTGATGGTTCTCCATTCTGGAGACATGCCCTGCCCATCGGAGGTGGTACTTCAGTAGCATAGCTTCAATGCTGGGGATCTCGGCCTGCTCCAAGACTTCAATGTTTGCGACGAAGTCACTCCAGTGAATGTTGAGGATGGTGTGGAGAATGTAATGATGGCCAAAATGCCACAAAGCAAGTTGCCTGGTGTATTTATGATCCCGCCAAGCTCACTATCTTCATTTAGAAATTACTCGAAATAAGAAAAAGCATTTCAACTGAAATTTGGACTCAAAAAGCAGAATTTCTTTCCTAATTGGGAATATCGTTGCCAATGAAGTAATTCTAAAACTGGAGCAAGATCTCACATTCTGGGTGTCAGTGTAGAAAGCTTAGAAAGGTGCATGGCCTATTGGTGTGGTACGTTATTTACATTTGACGGATATTTGTCCTCATCTTGTTAACACAACGTTTTGGCTGATATACCCTTCAGCCTTCATCAGGTGTCTTGGGGAAATTTCAAACCTGGGTTATCATTCCTAAGGTATTTTCCAATGTTATTATTATTATTATTGAGTGAGAGAGCAGTGCATGCCATCAAAGTGACACCAGGGTAAACTATACGAAGCCCAGTATACTCATCATGACTACCCGTCTGATAAGGGTACACTAGGCACATCCATCACAACCATATGTACGCGACATGGTGATATATCAAGATAAACAGCACATGACCTTGCAGGTGTGGTCCAGTTAGAATTTTCTTCAGGTCGAGTAGCCCATCCTGCTCAAAACGTCCCTGAATAAGGATTGTTTAAGGATGTTGAACGAACCACCCATGTTTCTAAAGGTGAATTATCCAAACCTCTAAGAATTCCTCTCAACACAAGGCTATGATGCTCCCCCACTACTTCTGCTCGTGATCAGAGATGCACATATCGTCAGCCACTAAGGGACATGCTCAACTGGTTAAGGTCAAACAACTGACAGGCAAATCTGTGGTATTGAGCAGAATGTTTGCTGTAGACCATCTTTTATACCAAGACAAAACAATGTACATGATAACACTTCCAATCAGTTAAGATCAGAAGCCCTTTGTGTATGTATATATATATACATATATATAAATATATATGTATGTATATTTGTGTGTGTGGTTTTTAACCTTTCCCACCATCACTTGACAACCGGCGTTGGTGTGTTTGCATCCCTGAAACTTAGCGGCTTAGCAAAAGGGATCAATAGAATATGTACTAGGTTTACAAAGAATAAGTTCTGGGGTCGATTTCTTCAACTAAAATCCTTTAAAGTGATGCTCCAGCATGGCCGCAGACAAATGAGTGAAACGTGTAAAAGTGTATACATGTGTGTGTGTGTGCATGTATGTATGTATGTTTGTGTTTTGATAGTTCTGGGAGTCATTGTCATACAAAGAATGTCTTTCATTTCCAATCTTCTGTGCTAATGTTTCTGGCCATACTCTCTTTACTCTTTTAGTTGTTTCAATCTTTTTGACTGCGGCCATGCTGGAGCACCGCCTTTAGTCAAGCAAATCGACCCCGGGACTTATTCTTTGGAAGCCCAATACTTATTCTATCGGTCTCTTTTGCCGAACTGCTAAGTGATGGGGACGTAAACACACCAGCATCGGTTGTCAAGCAATGCTAGGGGGACAAACACAGACACACATACATATATTCGCGGTTTCACCATTCGTTTACGGCATGAACTTACACTTGCATGGCTTAAGCTTTGAGACAAGCATATGACTACTGGTAGGATCAACCAGGTATCATCGTGATCGTTAGAACGATGCGGGGGGTGCCGCCGTGAGCTGGCGTGGTGGGGAGCCCCTTTTGTTTTTTTTCTCCTCAAGTCACACCAATGCGGCCGTAGCCATGTGCTGCCATCGCCACCATGCGAGGTGCGGTGATAGAACGATGCGGAGCAGTGAGCGGGGGTGCCACCGCAAGCTGGCGTAGTGGGGAGCCTCTTTCACTTTTTTTTCCTGAGGCACACCAACGTGGCCGTAGCCATGCAACGACACCGCCGTCACGCGAGGTGCGGTGATAGAACGATGTGGAGCAGTGAGCAGGGGTGCCGCCACAAGCTGGCGTAGTGGGGAGCCTCTTTTGTTTTCTTTCCCCTCGAGACACACCAATGCGGCCGTAGCCACGTGCCGCCATCACCGCCACACAAGGTGCGGTGATAGAACGATGCGGAGTAGTGAGCGGAGGTGCCGCCACAAGCAGGCACAGTGGGGAGCCTCTTTTGTTTTTTTCCCCTCAAGTCACACCAACGCGGCCGTAGCCATACGACGACACCACCGCCACACGAGGAGTAGCAAGAAGCTCAAAATCTTCACTTCAATTGTAGCATTGAGCAGGTAGGTATGGTAAAATGTGTAGAACAAGTATCTTTCACTGTAGACACAGTCTGGCTAAAGCCTCATGAGTGGATTTGGTAGATGGAAACTCAAAGAAGCCCATCGTATATGTCTGTGTGTGTATGCATGCATGTTTGTATACTCTTTTTTACGCTTTTACTTGTTTCAGTCATTTGACTGCGGCCATGCTGGAGCACCGCCTTTAGTCGAGCAAATCGACCCCGGGATTTATTCTTTGTAAGCCCAGTACTTATTCTATCAGTCTATTTTTGCCTAACCGCTAAGTGACGGGGACGTAAACACACCAGCATCGGTTGTCAAGCAATGCTAAGGGGACAAACACAGACACACACATACATATATATATAGATACATATATACGACAGGCTTCTTTCAGTTTCCGTCTACCAAATCCACTCACAAGGCATTGGTCGGCCCGGGGCTATAACAGAAGACACTTGCCCAAGATGCCACGTAGTGGGACTGAACCCGGAACCATGTGGTTGGTTAGCAAGCTACTTACCACACAGCCACTCCTGCGCCTATGTGCATATTTGTGTGTGTTTTACTGTTTCCTTGCCTCGACATTGCATGATAGTCTTAAACAAGTTTCACCACCATGCAAGCCTTGTCCTTCATTTTCAATCCTCTGCGAAACAACATCTTTGGCTCTCTTTTTAATTTGTCTAATTATCTTCTGGCACACATTTTGCTCATTGTAAAGTTCAAGGTGACAGAGAAAGGGGTGGGGTGGAGAAGAAACTAAGGAGGGATACAAATGTTTTGCTGACCTTCATAGACTGACAGGAATTTTCAGCTGCGCCTTAGAACCTGTTTTGCTTTCACTCTCTCTCTCTCTATCTGTCATAAGGAAATATTACCTCCAGAGGAAATCCATCTCAACAAATTCCATCCATGGCAAGCATGGGAAAGTAGGTACTAAAATGGTGATGGTCAGTGACATAAATGGTAAAATTCAGTCAGTTCATTGGTAGATTATTGTATTGACCGTGGAGGAGCAGTGGTTAGGGCAGCGGACTCGCAGTCATAGGATCGCGGTTTCGATTCCCAGACCGGGCGTTGTGAGTGTTTATTGAGAGAAAACACCTAAAGCTCCACGAGGCTCCGGCAGGGGGTTGTAACGATCCCTGCTGTACTCTTTCACCACAACTTTCTCTCACTCTTACTTCCTGTTTCTGTTGTACCTGTATTTCAAGGGGCCGGCCTTGTCACTCTCTGTGTCACGCTGAATATCCCCGAGAACTACGTTAAGGGTACACGTGTCTGTGGAGTGCTCAGCCACTTACACGTTAATTTCACGAGCAGGCTGTTCCGTTGATTCGGATCAACTGGAACCCTCGTCGTCGTAACCGACGGAGTGCTTCCATCCATCCATTGTATTGACCTCTTGATGAAACGATAAAGTTGACTCGTGTGAGAATTGAACTCAAGACATCATTAACTGCCTCTGTCTCTCCATTGTCATCTCTGCCTCACTCAAATAACCACAGCTGAAGTCTGAAACCGCCAGCCTGATCTAAGAAAGTTATCTATATGACCACCTATTTTTATATATTTATGCACCCTTTTCAAGCCTAGCCGGGCTTATGGGCCCGGTTTCCCTGTTTCTATGGCATATGTGTTACCCCCAGCTGGATGAGACGCCAGTCCATTGCAGTCCATCTGACATCTCACACCTACCCTACAATGTCATTTTGAACATAAACAATCACATCATCGAAATCTCAAGGTTACAAATAATCATCATCATCATCATCATCATCGTTTAACGTCCGCTTTCCATGCTAGCATGGGTTGGAGGATTTGACTGAGAACTGGCG
>NC_043014.1:7625531-7663031 GCF_006345805.1 Octopus sinensis
CTTTCGGGGTCGATAAATTAAGTACCAGTTACGCACTGAGGTCGATGTAATCGACTTAATCCATTTGTCTGTCCTTGTTTGCCCCCTCTATGTTTAGCCCCTTGTGGGTAATAAAGAAACAGATATTAATTATCCCCAGCATCAAACAACAGGTGATGTGTACATTGGTGTATAAACAGATATCATATGCGTGAGTGTGTGTGTGTTTGTGTATAATCTATTTGTCCCTCACCACCGCTTGACAACAGGCGCTGGTTAGTTTTCATCATAGAAATCATTGTGTGTAATTCGAGGAAGATTTCGTTGTTATATCTAGCATGCCTAACGATCATGTAAGGTGCTTTCGTTGGCTCGTTTTGTAGCAGTAAATATTTTACAATATTTTTATCGGTAAACTTTCGAATGAACCTGTAATTATCTCCCTTGTTCATTAGGCTTTACTGTTGAATTAATTAAGGCTATAATTTCTAAATTTTATAATATTTCAAGGAATTAAAGCATTAATTTACTAAACCTTTGAATTAGAAATAATGAGTTGTAGTAGGTGGTTTATAAGGCATATGATGAAATTTGTCGAAAAATTCATATTTCGAAGTAATATTAGAGGCAATATCAGTGAAGTTACAATGCAAATATTGTATATATCAGACTAGTGAAAGTGTAAACTTCATACTTACCTGGCACAGGGGTAAACCATGATCATCTAGGTGGTTCTCCCAGAGTGAGGCCCTTCCATTGCACTCCGGTTGGGTTGACCTTTGCGATCGCCCCAAATGTGGGCGACTCGGGTGCGCTATTTCTAAGTGTGGGGTCTGCGTTCGCGCTCACCCCGTCGTATAAATCAATAACAGACAAAATCGAGAAAGTTCTCTTACATTGTGTACTTTGTATCGTTCTAGAAAGTTCGTATTCTCCCCGTAGTTCAAATGGAGAGAATTAGTAGCTTTCGCTTAACAACTACGACTATTGTACACACAATGTTCATTTTCTGTTTTGGTTGGAATTGGCAAACCCTAGCCCCACCCACGTACTGAACCGTTAGCGGAGTTGTTTTTATTTTACTTGTTTCAGTCATTTGACTGCGGCCATGCTGGAGCATCGACTGCAGGACTTATCCTGCCGGTCTTTTTTGCCGAACCGCTAAGTTACGGGGACGTAAACACACCAGCATCGGTTGTCAAGCGATGTTGGGAGGACAAACGCAGACACACATACATATGCATATATACGACGGGCTTCTTTCAGTTTCCGTCTACCAAATCCACTTACAAGGCATTGGTCGGCCCGGGGCTATAGTAGAAGACACTTGCCCAATATGCCACGCAGTGGGACTGAACCCGGAACCATGTGGTTGGTAAGCAAGCTACTTACCACACAGCCACTCCTACGCCTAGGAGTTGTTTTTATTTTATTTATTTTTTTGTGTGTGTGTTTATCCATTTGCACAACTATAGAGGATTTGTTTCCCTACAGCATTTTAACATTCGCAGGCGCACCCCCCCCCAGCCCTTTCCTTCATGAGAACCACTGAGTTGGATCTTTACATTTTGACCAGCAGATTTAGAAAATTATCAACACTTTCAAACTTCGTATACTGGTAGAATGTGTCATATAAAACATCTTTTACTCTTAGCGTTTTGGAGAAAGGTTTATATTTACAAAGTCGTTTCGTGTTAAAGTAGCCGTATTTCGCTAATTTCAACCAATCAATGACAGGTATTCAGCTGAATAAAATTACTGCATTTGTTTGTCAACAACAACTATTGGCGGTGTATATTTCGTTTGCCACTGTTACTTATGACACCGTTCGTGCGTTTGTACTGGTTTTAGGACTGGGGTTAGGAATTTCACTTTGAGTATTTCCGTGGAAGCAAATGACTATTTGATTCTGTTTTTTGCTTGGAAACTTATGGATTTTACATACACACATAAAACATCATCATCATCGTTTAACGTCCGTTCTCCATGCTAGCATGGGTTGGACGGTTCGACCGGGGTCTTGGAAGCCAGGAGGCTGCACCAGGCTCCAGTCTTATCTGGCAATGTTTCTACAGCTGGATGCCCTTCCTAACGCCAACCACTCCGTGAGTGTAGTGGGTGCTTTTTACGTGCCACCTGCACAGGTGCCAGGCGAGGCTGGCAACGGCCACGGTCGGATTGGTGTATTTTATGTGCCACCGGCACAGAAGCCAGTCGAGGCGGCGCTGGCATCGGCCACGAGTCGGATAGTGCTTTTTACGTACCACCAGACCAGGGATCCTGGCTGGTTCAATTCGATTTCGATTTCGATAAAACAGTTAAGAACAAATATGCAAGGCTTCTTTTTTGTCTTCAAGTTTTAAAATGAGACATTGCTGGCATAATTTCGTTATATCTATACTCCACAACCCACGGAAATACCCCAAGTGAAATGTTTTGAGTTTATCGAGTTATATCGAAGGAATGCCCATCAATAATATTTTACTTCTTTGACATAACAGTTTCTTGAATGTGTTTCACCGAAACAAGATATTACTTATTCTGGGCAGTTTCTTTATTATAGGCACAAGGCCTGCATACAGAGGGGACATACAAAAACACGCGGAGACATAAAAATGAATGAAAAATGATAATGGAATAAATATAGTATACAGGCGCAGGAGTGGCTGTGTGGTAAGTAGCTTGCTAACCAACTACATGGTTCCGGGTTCAGTCCCACTGCGTGGCATCTTGGGCAAGTGTCTTCTGCTATAGCCCCGGGCCGGCCAATGCCTTGTGAGTGGATTTGGTAGATGGAAACTGAAAGAAGCCTGTCGAATATATGTATATGTGTGTGTGTGTGTTTGTCCCCCTAGCATTGCTTGACAACCGATGCTGGTGTGTTTACGTCCCCGTCACTTAGCGGTTCGGCAAAAGAGACCGATAGAATAAGTACTGGGCTTACAAAGAATAAGTCCCGGGGTCGATTTGCTCGACTAAAGGCGGTGCTCCAGCATGGCTGCAGTCAAATGACTGAAACAAGTAAAAGAGACTAGCCATCTCAATACGGCTAACCACTAAGGGCGGGTGTTACTGTAGCTTTTGGCCCCAAGAGATCATCGTCTCCAGCTGGCTTTAGGCACACTTTCTGTGCCCTTATGGTATTTGAAAGTGTGCCTAAAGCCAGCTGGAGACGATGATCTCCTGGGGCTAAAAGCTACAGTAACACCCACCCTTAGTGGTTAGCCATATCGAGATGGCTAGTATACTTTACATTGTCGAGCAGTTACTGCTTACATCTCGTTCAGAGATTTATCATTGGAATAAATATAATTATAATGCAAATGAGATGGCCGTCTCGCCCCCACTGCAAGACGAACCGTGAATGTCTTTGCAATTCCATTTTTTTATCCAACAAAAATAACATTTTGAGTACTTGTTTGTACTATTAAACTTTATACCATCACTTTACAAACACAGAATGGTTGTATACTGTCAACTTAACGTGACAGTAGGGGATTACACCACCGCTGTTTAGCCCTAGGAAGCATCGACGCTTCCTGTCGGCTTCGACATTTCCTGTGTCCTTATATATTTACGAAGGGGAGACAAACACCCCCAACAGCTAGGCCTGCATCTAGAGACACACATGTTTCAGGGTCTTTGCCCATCATCGGTCTAGAGTAGCAGAAGCCTGCTAGCTGCAGATATCAGTCTCGACTTCGTAAATATATATATCTAATTTTCAGTGACCGATGATGGGCAAAGACCCTGAAACATGCGTGTCTCTAGATGCAGGCCTAGCTGTTGGGGGTGTTTGTCTCCCCTTCATAAATATATAAGGACACAGGAAATGTGTCGAAGCCGACAGGAAGCGTCGATGCTTCCTAGGGTTAAACAGCGGTGGTGTAATCCCCTACTGTCACGTTAAGTTGACAGTATACAACCATTCTATCGCACCACCACTGTACATATCTCTGAGATATTTAGAAATTTAATATTTCTGATATACAAACACACTTTACAATTAATCTTAAAACTACCTCTAGTTTCGCTGCAATGCGAAACCGTGACCTTTCCTTTTGTTTCCTGCCTTTAAATCAAACGTTGTAGGTCCTCAATTAAAATGCATGTCACAGCCTATAACATCAATGTTCTGGAAGAGTCTTCATCCTCTATCAGGATGTGGAAGTCTCCAAAACATAACATCTAATATAGCTTGATATTCAGCATGACAGCAAAAACTACTTTGCGAAAATATTAGAGAAAGGTGTAATTAACATCATCATTGTTTAGCGTCCGCTTTCCATGCTAGCATGAGTTGGACGGTTTGACCGGGGTCTGGGAAGCCAGAAGGCTGCACCAGGCCCAGTCTGATCTGGCAATGTTTCTACAGCTGGATGCCCTTCCTAACGCCAACCACTCTGTGAGTGTAGTGGGTGGTTTTTATGTACCACCGGCACAGGTGCCAGACGAGGCTGGCAAACGGCCACGATTGGGTGGTGCTTTTTACATGCCACCAGCATAGAGGCCAGGCGAGGCTGGCAAACGGCCACGAACAGATGGTGCTTTTTACTTCCCACGGTATGGAGGCCAGTCGGGGTGGCGCTGGCAACGGCCATGTTCGGATGGTTCTCTTACATGTCACCAGCACTGGTATCACAGCTACAATTTCCATTGATGTTGATCGATTTCGATTTCGATTTTGTAATGTATCCATAAATTTTCTCTTTGGCTTTGTGCTCATGCCATGACATGTTTTGAGCCATCATCAGGAGCTTGGTGTATGCACCATCAAAGCTAGTGTTAGGAACATAAATTGGTGGAAGATTTTAATTCAAAACTTATGAAAATAAGACATTTGTACTGAGCCAGAGACAGTTTCAGCCAGGTTGGTATCAAAAGGATTAAGAATTATTTCTCTATTATATATATTTTAACCCTTTTGTTACCTTATTTCTGTTGAGATGTTCTGTGTTTCTTTCAATTAAGTTTAAATATAACAAAGAATTTAGTAAAATAACTTAGTTATCATTAAGCTAGTGTTAGGAACATAAATTGTGATTAAGGTTTGGTGGAAGATTTTAATTCAGAACTTTTGAAAACAAGACATTTGTACTACAGAGCCAGAGGTGGTTTCAGCCAGGTTGGTAATGAATGGGTTAATCCATGGATATTGAGTTCTTCCACTGCCAACGCCTCGTGTCCTTATTCTTTAGTGTTAATTTTGATTTAATTTTAATGAAGTCAATATATACTGATCCATTTATCCAGCATTAATGAATAATTGTGGCTAATGAAATCTAGTTAACACTTAAATCTGATCCAAACGTCAAACGAATTGGGCACCTTTGAGTCCGTGCACCAGAATGGCCATAACCCAATGAGTAAAAAATGATTTTTTAATGTTGGCTGTGTGGTAAGTAGCTTGCTAACCAACCACATGGTTGCGGATTCAGTCCCACTACGTGGCATCTTGTGCAAGTGTCTTCTGCTATAGCCTCGGGCCGAACAATGCCTTGTGAGTGGATTTGGTAGACAGAAACTGAAAGAAGCCTGTTGTATATATGTATATATATATATATGTGTGTGTGTGCATGTTTGTGTGTCTGTTTTTGTCCCCTAGCATTGCTTGACAACCAATGCTGGTGTGTTTACGTACCCGTCAATTAGCGGTTCGGCAAAAGAGACCGATAGAATAAGTACTGGGCTTACAAAGAACAAGTCCCGGGGTCGAGGATTTTTTCCTTTTCATGGACGAATTTTCTAGTTAACTAAACAATTTGAAACTTCGTATACTGGTAGAATGTGTCAAAAGAAAACATTAATTTCACTTGGCTTTTTTGAGAAAATTGTAATTTGTAAGTTTTACGTAGTTTAATTCTTCGAATTTTAACCAATCGTATTCTCTGTTTTGAGCTGAAATCATTTACTGCGTCTAAACATACTGTTACTGTGACGTAAACAGCTATTTTGTGACGTAGTTAACGTAAACAGCTAAATTCGTTTGGAAAGCCTGAGTATATATAAAATTAGTGTTTAAATTATTTTCCATTGTTTGCATTGCTTTATAGAATTTTAAAGTTATTCATTTTGTATAAAATTATTATTCGTTTTGTTTGTGTTTACTTGTTTACTTGTTACGTAAAATTCGTTTGTGCATGCCTCGTTACGGTTTATGTTAGGGTTAGAGCTATGGTCTAGAATTGGCATCAGATAGCATACTAAATTGTAAATGGCCACGTTTACTGTATGCTAAACTGGCACTAGAGATTTAATGAGACAGTTTACCTATCAGAATTTAAGTCATGAAAGGGTTAGTTAGCATTGTCAACACACTTCACATTTCTCTGTTTCTGTGGGCAATGAAATAAAACACTAGATAAGGAGTGGGTCAATATAGCTGACATTATTTCCTCCTATAAAATTTTTGGCTATGTACCTTTGTTAGAAATTCTTATTTGTACTAATATAAAGTGCGAGCAAGAGAACATCTGCAGGCTTTCCTAAACTGTTAATGTGAATGTAGATGATGTCTTTTTTCAACTTGTGTAAATTAATGTCTGATGAGAATGTGATTCCATGTAGAAGCTGCCATTCTGGAGATAAATGATTGGATAAAATATTTAGTAAAAGGTTCTAGCTGTGAGACATGTTAAAGATGATGATGTGGGCTCAGTTTGATATAGTATACAGCTTACTAATTCACAGGAATAGTAGTGGGTGTTAGGGGTTTTTTGCCCCATGTTTTATTTGAACAATTTGGCTGGATAAAGGGGGCTGTATCCTTGCCTTTTGCATTCCTTCTGAGACAAGAGGTGTGCCTTCAAAACTGGTAAGATTGACGTAGTTGATCTTGAATAAAATGTGTGGATGGCTGCAGAGGAAATAACATGGACAAGGGAATTTCAGAAGGCTGACAATCTGGTAAGAAAGAATTTAATGCTTAGTTTGCAGGTGAATTACACGCTTTGTGATCTTCGATCCTTTTGTTGCCAGATGCTGTAACATGGTTTGTATCCAATATAGTTGTACCACCACTATTGCGATAATGGCCTAAAATATGTGGTACCAGTGTGATAAAATAAGATAATGCAGCAGCAATAACAACATAACTATCTCTCAAGAACCAACAAATATTCCAAATGAACAAACCAACTCACACTCTCGAACTTCACTATGAAATAACACAAACTATATACACTCTCTCGGTTCAGTCCATTCCTCACAAGAGGGTACCTTGACTCTCATCACAACACTGAGAGTGTAAGAGGTGACTTAAGGTTACTAACTTAGTTCCGCCAACAAATTTCCATTTATTTATTCTTAAGCTTCTCTTACTGCTGGAAACCACCTCTGCCTGGTACTGGCATTTATGTGAACAATGTAGACAATTGACAAGTATCAAATGCCACAATACATAAATTCATTATTTATTAAAATTATCTTCAATTATAGAAGTATCATAATTACTAAATGGTAATCGATTAGCATATTCAGGGCCATTTAGTCACCTACCAATCTGGTAGACACACTAGTCAAATTGACTACATCCTCACTAGGAAACAGGAAAGACGATTACTTGTAAATGCCCAAACCTTCCCAGGTGAAGAATGTACCCCACAACATAGATTAGTAGTTAGCGACTTCAGGATCAGGGCTAAATGGATGCCCAGAAGACGACCGGAATGGAGGAGAAGGGTCTGGAAGCTTAAGGATCCTGCAAAAAGAGATTGAGAGGCATATTACTCAAAGCTGTGGAAGACAACTGGAGGTTTCTACAGGACAACCTTTTGAGGGCTAGTGACCAGATCTGTGGATGGTGCAAAGTCTCCTCTCAACCCAAGGTAACGTGGTGGTGGAACAATGTTGTTGACAGGGCTAGTAAGGAAAAGAAACAGGCTTTGAAGGACTGGAAGACCGGTGATAGCAGGGAATTGTATCAGACTGCCAAAAGGGAAGCTAGGAGATAGGTTTATTTGGCCAGAGGGGAAGCAGATAAGGAAAAATTTGCCAATGTTCTGCGCCGTGATGACCAAAGACTTGAAGTATTTTCCTGTTGCCAGACAGTGTATGAGAGAGAATCGCGATGTCCTAGGAGAGAAATGTGTCCTCATGGGTGACGGTTCACTTGCTTTAAACGAAGCTGCAAAGAGACAGGTTTGGAGACGCCATTATGAAAGTTTGCTAAATAAAGTGAATGAATGTGAGAAAGAGAGTCTGCCGAATGCCGGCCCAACAGAGGGACCAGCTATCTATCTAAATTGACAGTGCCTTGGTAGGTAAAGCAATTAAGGGTATGAAGACAGGGAAAGCCCCCGGACAATCAGGAATCACCACAGAGATGCTCAAAATATCTGGCGGTGTCGGCTATAGCCTAGTCAACCAGGTGGTACATGAAGGAGTCATACCCAATGACTGGTGTAGCAGCACCATAGTCAACTGCTAACAAAGGTAAAGGTGACGCATTAGATACAAATAATTACAGAGGTATCAAGTTGTTGGATCAGGTAATGAAGGTCATGGAGAGGGTCATAGCCTAAGTAATTAGGGAGAGAGGCAGTCTAGATGAGATGCAGTTTGGTTTCGTGCCAGGGGAAAGCACCACTGATGCTATATTTCTGATAAGACAGATGCAGGAGAAATAGCTAGTCCAAGATAAAACTCTGTACCTGGCTTTCATTGACAGGGTCCCCCGATCCACTATCTGGTGGTCAATGAGGAGACTAGGGATGGATGAATGTTTATTGAGAGCTGTAAAAGCCACGTACAGTAAGGTGAGGGTTGGCAACGAGTACAGTGAAGAATATCGGGTAGGGGTAAGGGTCAACCTAAGATCAGTCCTCAGGCCCCTCTTATTCATTATAGTCATCCAGGCATGCTCCTCCATGCTGATGACCTTGCACTAATAGCAGAGTCACTGCCGGAATTGGAGCCAATGGTTAGGGTGTGGAAGCAAAGTCTAGAATTGAATGGCCTTAGGGTTAACCTAGTCAAAACCAAAGTTCTTGTTAGTGTGCAGGCTGTCAAATCACAACTCCTCTGTAGAAAAGGCATTGGTAGAAACTCCATACGATGCACCCGGTGTAAGCTATGGACACATAAAAGGTGCAGCAATATCAAAGGAAGGTTAACTGGGAAAATTATTTCTTGTGTGTGGCAGATGCAGTGGGGCAATAAACACTGAAGGTGTTCAGAAAACAGCTTCCATTACATGCCTGGGGAAGAAACTAGAAGTAGTAAATACTTTCTACTACCTAGGCGACCAAGTATGTAGTGGGAGTGATTGCTCTGCGAGTGTAGCAACTAGAGTAATAATAGCCTGGGCAAATTCAGGGAGCTCCTACCTCTGCTGGCAGCTAAATGCCCCTCACTCAGGGGGAAAGGTGGACTGTATGATGCATGTGTGTGAACTGCCATGCTATACGGTAGTGAAACATGGGCCATGAATGCCGAGGACATGCATAAGCTTGCAGTATGCTTGAGTCAAATAAAACCAATACCGTAGCTGGGGGCTGGTGACCCGCTAGCTGGCTCCTGTGCCGATGGGACATAAAGAACACACACTACACTCTCTGAATAGTTGGCGTTAGGAAGGGCATTTAGCTGTAGAAATTATGCTAGACTAGATTGGAGCTTGTTGCAGCTGCTGGCTCTCCAAGATTTCAGTCAAACTGTCCAACCCATGCCATCATGGAAAACGGACGTTAATCGATGATGATGATGATGAAGATTATATTAGTAATAAAGTTGGGTGCAGGCAAGCGATTTGTAGTAGAGAGCAATAGCGTTCGGAGCGAGCAAAGAGTTGGCGGCCGGCGACAGGCGGTGCGATCGATCGAAAAGCCGTCATCTCGGCGGCGATATCGCCCGCGAGTGTGTGTCCGGTAGCGTGCGTAACACACGGACGCATCGCGTTTATGCACGCGGCTAAGGCGGTGATAGACAGCTAATGTGTGCATGAATGCGATGCTCAGTATGCCGAAGTGAAGAATGCATTAAGTAAATAAAAAGCAAGCGATTTGTAGTAGAGAGCAATAGCGTTCGGAGCGAGCAATGAGTTGGCGGCCGGCAACCGATGCTGGTGTGTTTACGTACCCGTCAGTTAGCGGTTCGGCAAAAGGGACCGATAGAATAAGTACTGGGCTTACAAAGAATAAGTCTTGGGGTCGATTTGCTCGACTAAAGGCGGTGCTCCAGCATGGCCGCAGTCAAAATGACTGAAACAAGTAAAAGAGTAAAAGAGAGAGAGAGAGAGACGCAAAGTTGTGTGTTTTAAGGGATATTTAGCTGTTGTTTCTAGCACATCATACGTCTTGATGCGTAACTCTACCAAAATGTGTTGCAAAGTTGTGTGTTTTAAGGGGTATTTAGCTGTTGTTTCTAGCACATCATACGTCTTGATGCGAAACTCTACCAATTGTGTTGCAAAGTTGTGTGTTGTTTAAGGGGTATTTAGCTGTTGTTTCTAGCACATCATACGTCTTGATGCGAAACTCTACCAAATTGTGTTTTTTTTTTGTCATAGCTAGATTCTCTTTCCACAGAGAACATTAAATAAACAAAGTAAAACGGTCCAAGTTGTATGTAATACGTTCGTATTATATTCTAATAATCGAGAGTAAAGTCACGTATTGAATATTTTATAGAGAAACGACTCCGCGCCCGTGCACGTGCGTGCATGTGCGTGTGCGTGCGCGTTATTCATTAATTTCGTAACTGAGCGTGAGAAAAATAAAGAAAAGTGGCTCGAAATGAGAATCGAAATAAAGTTGCGAAATTCTGTTGGCTAAAAAATATATTTAAAGGCAGGAGAGATGCATGAATGTAGCATTAAACAGTAGACATTTAAGCTGGGAGGGAAATTCAGGATATAAACATCGAAAAAGATTGTTCAATTACCTCCCTTGAATAATGATGCATTATCGAAGAAATCACTTATGAAAGAATGTTTAATTAATAAATTTGTAAAATTTAGACAAAAAAAGCAAATTAAATAAAATTATTTTTATCAAACAATTATAAATGATATAATAAATATAATGCTTAAAAATTTCTTTCATTTATTTTTAGTGTAAATAATAAAATGGAATATATTCTTTATATAAGATCAGTCAATGAGTTTGTCACTAAGGGAATATAAGAAAAATCTTTAGGCAAGTAAGCATACTTACCTGGCACAGGGGTAAACCATGATCATCAAGGTGGTTCTCCCAGAGTGAGGCCCTTCCATTGCACTCCGGTTGGGTTGACCTTTGCGATCGCCCCAAATGTGGGCGACTCGGGTGCGCTATTTCTAAGTGTGGGGTCTGCGTTCGCGCTCACCCCGTAAACCCAACAAAGAACAGACTGAACAATCCCCTCCCCAACAATTTAACTTCGGTTTTATTACTACATCAGAGAGTGTAATGCAATGGCGCAATGTGTCAGTCATTTGACTGTGGCCATGCTGGAGCACGGCCTTTAGTCGAGCAAATCGACCCCGGGACTTATTCTTTGTAAGCCTAGTACTTATTCTATCGGTGTCTTTTTGCCGAACCGCTAATTTAAGGGGACGTAAACACACCACCATCGGTTGTCAAGCGATGTTGGGGTGGGGGGGGCAAACACAGACGCGCACATATATATATATATATATATATACATATATACGACAGGCTTCTTTCAGTTTCCGTCTACCAAATCCACTCACAAGGCTTTGGTCGGCCCGGGGCTATAGCAGAAGACACTTGCCCAAGATGCCACGCAGTGGGACTGAACCCGGAACCATGTGGTTGGTAAGCAAGCTACTTACCACACAGCCACTCCTACGCCTATAAATATATATATATATACGACAGGCTTCTTTAAGTTTCCGTCTACCAAATCCACTCACAAGGCATTGGTCGGCCCGGGGCTATAGCAGAAGACACTTGCCCAAGATGCCACGCAGTGGGACTGAACCCGGAACCATGTGGTTGGTAAGCAAGCTACTTACCACACAGCCACTCCTACGCCTATATATATATATATATATATATATATATATATAATATATATATATATATATTTCTAACTACATTCAGTCATTGGATTGTACCCAGGCTGGAGCCATGAAGGGTTCAATGTCGATCCCATTTCATTTACTGTATCAGATTAAAGTCGATCCACGCAGCGGATATAGACTATTCCAATCCGTAATGTTCGGTAAAGGGATCAGTTTTCATTATAACAATTTTATTAATAAGACAAAAAAAAGGATCTTTTCGGTTTGACCGGCAGTTTTTAAAAATAATTTCCACGTAACTAAACACTTTTAAACTTCGTATACTGGTAGAATGTGTTTATAAAACATCTTTTTCTCTTGGCTTTATTGAGAACATTCTATAGTTTGTAAGATATTTGTTGTTTTTTTTTCTTCAATTTCTGCAATTTCAACCAACCAATGACGTCTATTGAGGTAAAAAAACAAAGCAAACATTCCGTGCCGTATGAATACGTCCCTCGTTTAAGAAACAGATTGGGTTTATTTACATTTGTGAAGAAAAAAAGATACCCTGACCCTAACCCTAAAACAGATTGAAATGCAATAGATCGATACTAGGGTCACTTTTATGGGTGACAATTTCATATGACACTGCTAGAAAAAACTGCCGTTCAAACCGGAAAGATCCGATAAATTTTCTTTTCTATGATAATCTGTAATAAAATAAGGAAAAAAAAGATACCCTTCCCCCCACCCCCAACCCTAAAAGAGATTGAAATGCAATAGATAGGCGCAGGAGTGGCTGTGTGGTAAGTAGCTTGCTTACCAACCACATGGTTCCGGGTTCAGTCCCACTGCGTGGCATCTTGGGCAAGTGTCTTCTGCTATAGCCCCGGGCCGACCAATGCCTTGTGAGTGGATTTGGTAGACGGAAACTGAAAGAAGCCTGTCCTATATATGTATATATATGTATATGTGTGTGTGTGTCTGTGTTTGTCCCCCTAGCATCGCTTGACAACCGATGCGGGTGTGTTTACGTCCCCGTTACTTAGCGGTTCGGCAAAAGCGACCTATAGAATAAGTACTGGGCTTACAAAGAATAAGTCCCGAGGTCGATTTGCTCGACTAAAGGCGGTGCTCCAGCATGGCCGCAGTCAAATGACTGAAACAAGTAAAAGAGAAAAAAGAGATCGATCCTAGGGTCATAATTATGGGTGACAATTTCATATGACACCCCTAATTATGACCCTAGTATCGATCTATTGCATTTCAATCTCTTTTAGG
Organism: Octopus sinensis; assembly: GCF_006345805.1. Classification (NCBI taxonomy): domain Eukaryota; kingdom Metazoa; phylum Mollusca; class Cephalopoda; order Octopoda; family Octopodidae; genus Octopus; species Octopus sinensis. Next base: position 7,638,739 of record NC_043014.1, read on the forward strand.
GTTAGGGGTGGGTGGAAGGGTATCTTTTTTTCTTCACAAATGTAAATAAACCCAATCTGTTTCTTAAAGGGTTTCACTAATTTATATTCACAGTACAAGGGAGGCAACTGTGTTATATATAACTCACCACACCAATAAAACACATTTCTGAATATTTATGAAAATAATGCGATAATTATGATCAAAATTAATTAATTACTGTTATTAGTCCCGCAAAGAAAATATCATCTCTATTTTAAAATAAAGGTTTATAAACTTTTTTTCAACTTCCGATTAGTTTTACAATTTGTTGTATGAAAAAGTCTTTAAGACAAAGTATAGAACGGTCTTAATGACTAATAATTATTTCTACTCTAGGCGCATGGCTTAGGTGAAATTTTTGGGGGAAGAGGCCTAGTCGATTATATCGACCCCAGTACGTAAGTGGTACTGCCGCTACGTTCTGAGTTCAAATTCCGCCGAGGTCGACTTTGCCTTTCATCCTTTCGGGATTCGATAAGTTAAGTACCAGTTACGCACTGGGGTCGATGTAATCGACTTAATCCGTTTGTCTGTCCTTGTTCGTCCCCTCTGTGTTTAGCCCCTTGTGGGTAGTAAAGAAATTTATATCGACCCCTGTACGTAAGTGGTACTGCCGCTACGTTCTGAGTTCAAATTCCGCCGAGGTCGACTTTGCCTTTCATCCTTTCGGGGTCGATAAATTAAGTACCAGTTACGCACTGGAGTCGATGTAATCGACTTAATACCTATGTCTGTCCTTGTTTGTCCCCTCTATGTTTGGTCCCTTGTGGGTAGTAAAGAAATAGGTATTTCGTCTGCCGTTACGTTCTGAGTTCAAATTCCGCCGAGGTCGACTTTGCCTTTCATCCTTTCGGGGTCGATAAATTAAGAACCAGTTACGCACTGGAGTTGATGTAATCGACTTAATACCTATGTCTGTCCTTGTTTGTCCCCCTCTGTGTTTAGCCCCTTGTGGGTAGTAAAGAAATTTATATCGACCCCTGTACGTAAGTGGTACTGCCGCTACGTTCTGAGTTCAAATTCCGCCGAGGTCGACTTTGCCTTTCATTCTTTCGGGGTCGATAAATTAAGAACCAGTTACGCACTGGGGTCGATGTAATCGACTTAATACCTATGTCTGTCCTTGTTTGTCCCCTCTATGTTTAGTCCCTTGTGGGTAGTAAAGAAATAGGTATTTCCTCTGCCGTTACGTTCTGAGTTCAAATTCCGCCGAGGTCGACTTTGCCTTTCATCTTTTCGAGGTCGATAAATTAAGTACTATTTACGCACTGGGGTCGATGTAATCGACTTAATACCTATGTCTGTCCTTGTTTGTCCCCTCTTTGTTTAGCCCCTTGTGGGTAAAAAAGAAATAGGTACTTATTTCATCGATCCTGAGAAGATGAAATCCAAAGTCGACCTCGGCGGAATTTGAACTCAGAACGAAATACTGCTAACACCGGTGTGGGGGGGATTCGAGAAAAAAATTTTAGATTCATTTATTTTTCGTTTGAGTAATAGAGAAAGGTTTTTTAAAATGATACCAACGGTGGGGATGTGGTGAGAACACCAGCTAAATCACCCGTAATTTATTTTCATAGTGAAGCCATATTCAACACCGTCTTTAGGAATTTATTTCTTTCAGCATAATAAATAATAATAATAATGAAATTATTGTATACAGTGCTCAGGTGCACCACAACTTGTCAAAAGTGCATATAAAGCACATGCAGTAATGTACAAATGTCTGGAAAGCGAACAATGTATGAGTCAGATACATGCTTGTGTGTGTATGGAGGGGAGAAAATCAGGTGTAGTGTTGGCGAATCCCAGGAAGCATGGAAGTGTTGAAGGATGCAGTGCTCCGACAACTAACAACTGATGCCGGCAGTTTGTTCCATGCTTCAGCAACTCTCACCGTGAAAAAAATGTTTCCTAAAGTCATGGGAGCTGTGCTGTTTTCTGACTTTGTAAATATGTCCACGGGTGTTAGACGGGTGGAGTTTGAAAAGGTGCTCAGAGTTAATCCTTGTGCGATGGTTAAATACATGGGATCTTATAAAAAAAAAAATTCTATTACTAAAAGGGAAAATAAAATGAATCTAAAAAATATTTTTCAAGCTTATTTCCATTATATTCAAGCAAAAAAATAATTTATGAATTTTATTCTCTTCGAAATTCCTCCTCACCTCCTTCCCTCAGAAAAAATTTCGCCGCAAGTTTCTTTATAATCGTAATCTCGTTTACTTTTTTTACTTGTGTCAGTCATTTGACTGCGGCCATGCTGGAGCACCGCCTTTAGTCGAGCAAATCGACCCCAGGACTTATTCTTTTTAAGCCTAACACTTATTTTATCCGAATCTTTTGCCGAACCGCTAAGTGACGGGTACGTAAACACACCAGCATCGGTTGTCAACCGATGTTGGGGGGGGGGGGACAAACACAAACACATACATATCTATCTATCTATCTATCTATCTATCTATCTATCTATCTATCTATCTATCTATCTATATATATATATATATACGATGGGCTTCTTTCAGTTTCCGTCTAGGAAATCCATTCACAAGGCTTTGGTCGGTCCGAGGCTATAGTAGAAGACACTTGCCCAAGGTGCTACTCAGTGGGACTGAAACCGGAATTATGTAGTTCGTAAGCAAGCTTCTTACCACACAGCCACTCCTACGTTTGAACGGTATTTATATGAAATTTCATCAAAAGATATCCATTTTCCTAAAAGTTATTAGGGGAAAAATCGTATCGTGTGAATATTCCGAAAGTCCTCTCCCTCCGCCCCCTGTTCGTTGGTGCAATTTTTCTTCAATTCGTTTAATGGACTTTTTTTTACATCTATTACACTTCTGTTTTTTTATCGTGCTTTGGTGACCGGGAGTTAAAGTAAGCATTAACCACAGTATGTATGTATACATGATGGGATACTTTTAGTTTCTGTTTACCAAATCCACTTGCCCAAGGTACCTATTTCTTTTCTATCCACAAGGGGCTAAACACAGAGAGGACAAACAAGGACAGACAAACGGATTAAGTCGATTACATCGACTCCAGTGCGTAACTGGTACTTTTTTAATCGACCCCGAAAGGATGAAAGGCAAAGTCGACCTCGGCGGAATTTGAACTCAGAACGTAACGGCAGACGACATACCCATTTCTTTACTATCCACAAGGGGATAAACATAGAGGGGACAAACAAGGACAGACAAACGTATTAAGTCGATTACATCGACTCCAGTGCATAACTGGTACTTATTTAATCGACCCCGAAAGGATGAAAGGCAAAATCGACCTCGGCGGAATTTGAACTCAGAATGTAAAGACAGACGAAATCCTTATTTCTTTACTACCCACAAGGAGCTAAACATAGAGGAGAGAAACAAGGACAGACAAACGGATTAAGTCGATTATATCGACCCCAGTGTGTAACGGGTACTTATTTAATCGACCCAGAAAGGATGAAAGGCAAAGTCGACCTCGGCGGAATTTGAACTCAGAAATACCTATTTCTTTACTACCCACAAGGGGCTAAACACAGAGGGGACAAACAAGGACAGACAAAGGGATTAAGTCGATTATATCGACACCAGTGCGTAACTGGTACTTATTTAATCGACCCCGAAAGGATGAAATGCAAAGTCGTCCTCGGCGGAATTTGAACTTAGAACCTAGCGGCAGACGAAACACGGCTAAGCATTTCGCCCCGGCGTGCTAACGTTTCTGCCAGCTTGCCGTGTAGGACCGAACCCAGAATCACGAGGTTTGGAAAGGAAACTTAGAACATTAAACCACGTTTACTCCAAGGGAGATCACTGTAGCGTCAAGCTTTTTGACGACTGCGCAGACGGTGCTGTTTCGGCTGTTCTAATTACTTCCGGCTGCAGGTGCGACCCAAAACTTTTAGACAGAATCCCTTAAAGAAATTAAAATTAAAATGTCTTTTTTTATACGGAACGATAAACCTTTAAAGAAACGGAAACTGCAGGACACAAAACGCCGCAAGGATCGTAAGGACCTTAAACTGACACAAGTATGTTGAGATTGTTTTCTTTTTTATTTATAATTCATTTAATCCAACGATTGCTCCGAACTCCACGTGGTCTTGACTTCCTGTATAAACGGGATAATAGAATGTCTGTTAAGGCCCTATCATTCGCCTCGTCGCTTCTTCTTCGTTGTTAACCCTTCTATTATTCATTTCGTTATCATCTATCAATACAGTTAAGGCACGGTACTATTTAAGAAGAGTGGTCCCGGTGCGCGCACTCGTGTACTCGCGCACCGGCGCTAGCTAGTCGTGACTAGTCGATCCTTACTTTGTGTTTTTGTGTGTTATTTACTTCGTGTAAAATAATTATTTATTTTGTGTGTTATTTACTTTGCTAGGTATTCGTAGGATCGACTAGTCACGACTAGCTTACGCGAGTGCGCGCACCGGGACCACTCTTCTTAAGTAGTACCTTAGATCTATTGATAGGGCACTACTTAAATACAGAGGTCCCGGCTCATCGACGTATCGATGGTTACGTAGATACGTCGAGACCCCTGTATTTAAGAGAAAGCGACCGATAGAATAAGTGTCAAGCTTAAAAAATAAGTCCTGAGATCGCTTTGTTTCACTAAAACTATTCAGTGTGTTGCTCTAGCATGGCCGCAGTCTTATAACTGAAACAAGTAAAAGACTGAACAATGAGGCCGCGTCTAAACGACTGGGAACACAAGAGCACCTGACAACTGCAAGGTTATTCCTCACTCCACCCCCAGCTGTGTTTTGGTACCCATTTTCAGCTGAGTACGAGAATCGAACCCACGGATTAACGATCATGAGCCAAACGGTGGAGGTAAAGAATACGCACACCACCCGTTTTCGACGTAACAAAAAAAACCCTAACCCGTAACCCCTAATTCTAAACACCAGGTGTCCGTATTCTTTACCATCGCCGCCATGACCATCCCGTCCGTCCGTCCGTCCGTCCGTTCCTTTTTTTTCTTTTTAACTCGCACAGTTTACCTCGGAATGTATTAAGCAAAGTGTCTACTTTTAAACCCGGTTAGTGTGTTGTTTGAAGAAGCTTCTGACTATTTCTAGCATGTCAAGCGACCACAGAGGGGCTCTCACTTTCACCAAATTAAAATTACTTGTGGAACACGTGGAAATTCCACGTTTTCTAAATATTTTTGGTGTCAAAATTTATAAATCTTTACAATTTTGTTTCATTAGGTTATTGTTTATCCGTGGAAAATTTCATTAAAAAAAAAGGGATCTTTTCGGTTTGAACGGCAGTTTTTTCTAGCAGTGTCATATGAAATTGTCACCCATAATTATGACCCTAGTATCGATCTATTGCATTTTAATCTCTTTTAGGGTTAGGGTTGGAGGTGGTGGAAGGGTATCTTTTTTTCTTCACAAAGGTAAATAAACCCAATCTGTTTCTTAAACGAGGGACATATTCATACGGCACAGAATGTTTTTTACATCAATAGAGGTCATTGATTGGTTGAAATTGCAGAAATTGAGGGGAAAAAAAACAAGAAATATCGATCTATTGCACTTCAATCTCTTTTAGGGTTAGTGGTGGGGGGAAGGGTATCTTTTTTTCTTCAGAAATGTAAATAAACCCAATCTGTTTCTTAAACGAGGGACATATTCATACGGCACAGAATGTTTTTTACATCAATAGAGGTCATTGATTGGTTGAAATTGCAGAAATTGAGGGGAAAAAAACAAGAAATATCGATCTATTGCACTTCAATCTCTTTTAGGGTTAGAGGTGGGGGGAAGGGTATCTTTTTTTCTTCAGAAATGTAAATAAACTCAATCTGTTTCTTAAACGAGGGACATATTCATACAGCACAGAATGTTTTTTTTACCTCAATAGATGTCATTGATTGGTTGAAATTGCAGAAATTGAAGAAAAAAACAACAAATATCTTACAAACTATAGAATTTTCTCAATAAAGCCAAGAGAAAAAGATGTTTTATAAACACATTCTACTAGTATACGAAGTATAAAAGTGTCTAGTTGGAAATTATTTTTAAAAACTGCCAAAAAAAGGGTTCTAAAAAAAGTTTTAGGTAAAGAAATTTGTATTGGAGTTTGGGGGCACAATTCTGTACTTATGCCTGGAAATTATTTTAAAACACTGCCGTTCAAACCAAAAAGATCCAAAAAAAGCGTTCTAAAGAAATTTGTGTTGGAGTTTGGGGGCACATTTCTGTACTTATGCCTGTTTTGAACTGCGAGGCTGGAGAAAGTCTATGAAATCTTTTAACATAGACTTATATAAATTTATCCACCAAAACAGAAAAAAAGACCATTTAAGAAACATGAAATTTCTTTGGGTTTCACTACTTGCTACTGATTTTACTCTGGCCAACGTTGGAGCCTCTATGTGGTCACTCAACGTGCTAGAAATAGGCAGTCTACTTTGAACCATTACACAAATTCCAAAGGATAAAGAATTTACGAGGGGTTAAATCGCATTTTCAAAATTTCGATTCTTCCTTTCCCACTCATTTTTCACTTTTTGTTTTTTTTTTTAAATTTTATTATTATTATTATTATTTGCAAAATACGTAGAAAAACATGAAGATTAGGATTGCGAAAAAATTTTGTAAAATTTCAATTTTTCAAGAAAAAAATAGGCGCAGGAATGGGTGTGTAGTAAGTAGCTTACTTACCAATCATATGGTTCTGGGTTCAGTCCACTGCGTGGCACCTTGGGCAAGTGTTTTCTACTACAGCCTCAGGCCAACCAAAGCCTTGTGTGTGGATTTGGTAGACGGAAACTGAAAGAAGCCCGTTGTATATATATATATGTTTGTGTATCTGTGTTTGTCCTCCCCAACATCACTTGACAACCGATATTGGTGTGTTTACGTCCCCGTCACTTAGCGGTTCGGCAAAAGAGACCGATAGAATAAGTACTAGGCTTACAAAAGAATAAGTCCTGGGGTTGATTTGTCCGATTAAAGGTGATGCTCCAGCATGGCCGCAATCAAATGACTGAGACCAGTAAAAGAATACCTCCAACCCCCTTCCTTCCCAATTCTACAGCCTGGTTGGAGGGGGAGGCCTTTTAGAAAATAGAAACAAGATTGTTTTATAAAACAGAATTTCCTTGGGTCTTGCTGGTTATTCTTAATGTGGATGTTTTCTGTTTGGATGCCAAGTTTCAATCTTTTCAGTTTCCTTTCGAATTGATTTCAGTGTAAGATATACCAGTATTGCTCGATCTCGATTTTCAGTACGAATACGGACCACGAAAGCGTGGCCCATCGATCCTTTCCGAATAACAGCGGCGAGCTGGCAGAATCGTTAGCACACCTGACGAAATGCTAAGCGGTATTTCGTCTGTCGTTACGTTCTGAGTTCAAATTCCGCCAAGGTCGACTTTGCCTTTCATCCTTTCAGGGTCGATAAATAAAGTACCAGTTTTGCACTGGGGCCAATGTAATCCACTTAATCCCTTAGTCTGTCCTTGTTTGTCCTCTCTATGTTCAGCCCCTTGTGGGTAGTAAAGAAAAAGATATACCAGTATTGCTTTTAACAGAATAATGTGAGTACCGTACTCTTTTGTTTTCATTTCAGGAACCTACGGAGAGCAGCAATAATAAGCAGGAAGAAGAAATTGAATCTGACAGGTGAGAGATGTTAACTAAAACCTCAGACTAACGTGGCCCCACCCCGATCTTTATAAACAAGAAGACAAATTGGAGTTTGTCCATTCTTAAGTTCTGGCAGACTCTGACATAGACATGACTTTTCCTTTTCCACTGGAGAATTTGTTTCTACTCTAGGCACAGGGCCCAAAATTTTTGGGGAAGGGACCAGTTGATTAGATTAGACCCCAGTACGCAACAGGTACTTAATTTATCCACCCTGAAAGGCAGAATTTGAACTCAGAACATAGCAGCAGACGAAATACCTATTTCTTTACTACCCACATGGGGCTAAACACAGAGGGGACAAACAAGGACAGACCCTGGAACCATGTGGTTGGTAAGCAAGCTACTAACCACACGATCGCGCCTGCGCCTATATTAAAAAAACATTTGTGAAAATGTTTTGTGTATTGTAGAAATATAACCTGTTTATTGCTGATTAATTCTAAAAACAAAATCCGATGTCGACCCCTAAGGGCCACATGGACCCTCGTTAAGGACCACTGCTTTGCACACTGATAATAAATTGACCAACACTGTAATTGACTTCATGACAGTTGAAGATGAATTATCAATGGAAATAGTAGTTGTGATACCTGTGCCGGTGGCACATAAAAAGCACCATCCAAATGTGGCCGATGCCAGTGCCGCCTTGACTGGCTTCTGTGCCGGTTGCACGTTAAAAGCACCAACCGATCGTGGCCGATGCCAGACTCCCCTGGCACCTGTGCCGGTGGCACGTAAAAAGCACCCACTACACTCGCGGAGTGGTTGGCGTTAGGAAGGGCATCAAGCTGTAGAAACTCTGCCAGATCAGACTGGAGCCTGGTGCAGCCCCTGGCTTCCCAGACCCCGGTCGAACCGTCCAACCCGTGCTAGCATGGAAAACGGATGTTAAACGATGATGATGAGATTGTCCTAGTGACATTCCTCCCCCATCACCGAATGGTGACCTGTCTGGTTGCTTTTGCTTCTGTTAATCTTGTTTCTTCTCCTTCCAGTGATGTTGAATACGACAAGTTACCATCGGATGAGGGTGGCTCATCAGATGAAGAAACAGCTCAGGAGAAAAAGATTCGTCTGGCTAAAAAATATTTGGCTGAATTGAAAAGTGAGGGTGTTGGAGATGATGAGGATGGAAGTGATGGTGAGTATCTACGGATCTGTTTATTTATTTATTTATGATGTTGATAGGGACTTCAAAGTTTCTGCCAGCTAAGCCTTTGTTGAACTGCGAAAACTTCGATGTCGCTCTGATTTAAGAATTATAAATTTGTACTCTTTAAAAGTACAGAGTTACTCATCAGAATAATGTAAAATTGTTTTTATTATAACTAAACATAAAAACAAAACACTAATATAATTATCTATCTATCTATCTATCTATCTATCTATATATATATATATATATATATATATATATATATATATATATATATATATATAATCAAAAATAAGCAACAAGAATGAATCCGGTAATTTAGTACAATTGTTTCATACTACAACATTTTATTAAAAGCTGTAAATATTACAGCAGATTTAAGATGCCGAGTAATCTTCAGCCAATTTATATAGGTTTTCCAATAATATAAAGTTCTCAGATCAATTAATAACATCTTAGGGAAGGTAAATATTTATTAATTGATCTGAGAACTTTATATTATTGGAAAACCTAAATAAATTGGCTGAAGATTACTCGGCATCTTAAATCTGCTGTAATATTTACAGCTTTTAATAAAATGTTGTAGTATGAAACAATTGTACTAAATTACCGGATTCATTCTTGTTGCTTATTTTTGATTATAATCACCCCGCATATTTTTATGGGTAACACCATAAAAAATTCTGGTGCATCTAAATTAAGTACCATATTCATTTGAATCTAAATTGATGCTGATCTTATATATATATATATAGTTAATCCAAATATGAAAGCACAAAAAAACACAACATTGCGAGGACGTGGAACAAATATAGTATTATTGGACGCTCAGGAAGGAAGGGAAGAAGGAGGGTTTAACGTTTCGAGTGGAGCTCTTCGTCAGAAACATTGGAAAAGGAAAGATCCAGAGAAGGGAAGATGGAGGGAAAAAAATCGCCAACGGTACACACGAGGTCACATTTTTTAAATATATATATATATATATTCACACACATATATATATATATTCACACATATATATATAGATATATACATATATATACACACACATACTTACAAGGTGAGCAAAAGTGTACGTATGCCACTATATGTATAAGTAAAGCCAAAAGACGGAACAAGGTCACAACAGATGGCAATAAAACATCCAGACAGACGATACAAAGACTGACAAAAGAAAAACAACAAAAAGACAGACAGGAAAAAACATTTGCAGCCTTCTCTCATCAGTCAAGTTTCCAGATTGTCCTTACAGTTTGGGGTGGATATATATATATATATATATATAGATAGTTAGATAATTATTGACAATGGTGTTTGTTTGTGTATGTATGTGTACTTGTTTGTATATGAATAAATAAAAGGGGCAGGCAACAGGTTGCTTAGCCGCATACCGAAAAAATTAGAAATAGCAGTCAAAGACTTTATTTCTATTTTCTACAAATGAGACTACACATACGACATATCCCTGTAATTCACAAATGCAAAACAAAAGGAATAAATAACGAAAACAAAGTCTGGCGGTCATTTGCGAACATGTTTCTAGATTAGAAATATATTGAATATGTATTTTATATATATTTTGAATATATATTTCATATCTTTCATCAGCGCAACTCTCCATTGAAATAGATTTATCGAATGCCACGTACCTCAACCTTCTGACCAGGTGACATCAAAAGAGTTGAAGAAAGTGAGCATAGGCTAAACCTAAATAGACAGTTGAATTCGTAAATTTTCCCTCCAAAATTTTACCATGCGCATTACAAAAATTTATATATACAATTTATATACAATATATATACTGAACTTTACAGAAGTTCCTACCGTTAATCGGTTATATTTACATACCGAATTTTTTAAAAACCATTAAAGAAATTATTTACTCTTATCATTATATATATATGGCACGTAAAAAGCACCCACTACACTCGCGGAGTGGTTGGCGTTAGGAAGGGCATCCAGCTGTAGAAACAACTGCCAGACCAGACTGGAGCCTGGGGCAGCCCCTGGCTCCCCAGACCCCAGTCGAACCGTCCAACCCGTGCTAGCGCGGAAAACGGACGTTAAACGATGATGATGATGATGATGATATATGTGTGTGTGTGTATATATATGTGTGTATATATATATGTATGTATATATATATATATATGCCAATTTGTGTGTGACAGGTATCTGCCACAATTGTGATTTTACCTGGCTTGATGGGCCTTCTACCCAAGCACGATATATTGACAAAGGTCTCGGTCATTGCCCCTGCGAGGCCTAATGCTTGAAAGGAACTCGGCTGCTTTGCCTCTGTGAAGCCCAACGTTCAAAAGATGTTCTTTACGTGCCACCAGCATGGGTGCACTTGGCTTAGGCCAGCACGTTTGGAGGAGGGGTTAAGTCGATTGCATTGACACCAGTGCTCAACTAGTACTCATGATATCGACCCAGAAGACACACACACACACACAATCTAATTATAAATTCTTTATTGGCCACACAGGGCTGCACACAGATGGGACAAGTTACAAGGTAGAGCTTTTCTTTTGGGGGATGAAAAAAACAAAAAACAAAAAAAAGGTGGCGTAGGTTTCCGATCAAAAGGGATCATAAAAGGAAAAAAAGAACAAAAAAAGGAAAAGGAACAAAAGAAAAGAAAAATGAAAAAAGAGGAAAAAAAGGGGAAGAGGAAAGAAAAACGATCAATAGGGATCGTGTATCACAGTGTCATGATGTATGGTGTAAAGGGGAGAGCAAGTAAGGTTTATCCGTGGAAAGAAAAGCCTACGAAAAAGACCACGGTAACCTTGGTCAATATTGTTATATGTTACCACATTTGTTTGCAAGTGGGTAAACCCTCTGTTTTCAATTTCTGGGTTCATAGGATTTATGCTCAAGGTGGCTTCGTCATTCATACGTGCCATCCTTGCTACATTCACACAATCTAATTATAAAGAAGAAACAAAACAGCAGAATCTCCAGTGAATTGTAATAAGTCTTCGTGTTTTTCTTTTCTTTTGTAGACGATAAAAGAGATGCGATCAGTGACAGGTTGAAACATGATTTTGTAAGTAAAATATCTGTGGTCTTACCTTGGCATCTGATCTACAACTAAAGGGAGATAACTAAGTACTTTTTAGTTTACTTCTCAATTTCTAAAAACACTTAATCCTTTCGTTAATGTATTTCTGTTGAGATGCTCTGAGTTTCTTTTAATTATTCTAAATATAACAAAGAATTTAGTAAAATAACTTAGTTATCATTCAGCTAGTGTTATGAACGTAAATTGTGACTAAGGTTTGGTGGAAGATTTGAATTCAAAACTTAAGGAAACAAGATATTTGTACTCAGAGCCAGAGCTGGTTTCAGCCGGGTTGGTATCAAAAGGGTTAAGAATTGTTTCTCTATTATATATATTTTAATCCTTTTGTTACCATATTTCTATTGAGATGTTCTGTGTTTCTTTCAATTAATTTTAAATATAACAAAGAATTTAGTAAAATAACTTGGTTATCATTAAGCTAGTGTCAGGAACATAAATTGTGACTAAGGTTTGGTGGAAGATTTTAATTCAGAACTTTTGAAGACAAGACATTTGTACTACAGAGCCAGAGCTGGTTTCAGCCGAGTTGGTATCAAAAGGGTTAAGAATTGTTTCTCTATTATATATTTTAACCTTTTTGTTACCATATTTCTATTGAGATGTTCTGTGTTTCTTTCAATTACTTTAAATATAACAAAATATTTAGTAAAATAACTTGGTTATCATTAAACTAGTGTTAGGAACATAAATTGTGACTAAGGTTTGATTGAAGATTTTAATTCAGAACTTTTGAAAACAAGACATTTGTACTCAGAGCCAGAGGTGGTTTCAGCCAGGTTGGTATCAAAAGGGTTAAGCTGGTATTAGGAACATAAATTGTGACTAAGGATGAAAGGCAGAGTCGACCTCAGCAGAATTTGTGAAAACGAAAATAGGAATTTTGATAGAAGTTCCCATAAAACTGGTTTTTAAATATTGAATGGCTTTGGGGGTTCACCAGGATAAAATAGCAATAAAAAGGGTCCATAGCTAAAAAGTGGTTGAGAACGTTTGCTTTGAGAGCAGGGGTCTCCAAAGTAGTTGATATCAACCTGGGAGTTGATGGCACTATTCAAGGGGGTCGATAAATGCACATCTACTTTATTATTTACTTATTTTCCTGTACATGCCTGGGGGTCAATGAGGGGTCAAGAATTCCATGAAGTGGTCGATGGCTTAAAAAGTTCAGGGACTCCTGCTTTAGAGCATCAGAAAGAAATGCCTTGTGGTTTCTTTTTTTCCAAATTTCTCTGTTCTAAGTTCATATCCTGTTGAGATCAACTTTGCTTCTTAGACTTTTTGCCTTTGCTAGAAACTGTTGTTAATGTTGTTGTTATTAGCTTTACAGTTCTATATTTAAGAGATGAGGAATTATTGACATTATTTACATTATTTACATTTGACGGATATTTGTCCTCATCTTGTTTGTTGATAACACAACATTTCGGCTGATAAACCCTCCAGCCTTCTGCAGGGAAATTTCGAACCTGGGTTTCGATGTTATTATTATTATTATTATTTAAGTCACTGCCTGGAATTGAACTCAGAATCTTGGGGTTAGTCGCCTGCGCTCTTAACCACTACACCATATACCCGTGAACAATTATGGAGTGAATTTTAGGGCTTAGAAATCTAATATTTTCCTATCCTTCCTTAATATTAATAATAATAATAACCTCAAAAAATACCTTAGGAATGAGAACCCAGGTTTGAAATTTCCCCAGGACACCTGATGAAGGCTGGAGGGTATATCAGCCGAAATAAGATGAGGACAAATATCCATCAAATGTAATTAATGTTGTTGTTGTTAACAGTAAGAAATTACTAAACAGTTTGAGATTTTTTGTTTGTTTACAATTTTTAATTTTTTTTAATGTTTTTTTTTCCAGTTAGAACAGAGTGGGAAACTCAACAAACAAGTTGCAGATGAGGTAAGTCTTATATGTGTGTGTCTGTGTGTCCATCACTGTTGTCATTATTGTACAACCCCAGGTCAGCTCTGGTTCAGCAGCATGCTCATGATGCCATGTAGTGATCTGTTGTTTCAGGTATATTGTGCCTCTGCCTAACAGAGAACCATGATGCACATTGTGGCATTGTTTGCATTCTGTATTATGTCCTTCAGAGACTTCCATACTTATGTTGTTTCTTTTTATTATTGCAAACACAAGTTCAAAGGTCATTTTGGAATTTACTACTATTTTGAGGATATTTAAACTTTTCCAAGGCAATTATAATAAAACTGACTAATCACTTCTTTTGCCTTATATCATACTAGCAGTATAGCTCAGCGTTGCTCGGGCTTGTTTTCTTTTCGACCCTTTAGAATTGAAATTTTTGAAAAGTAAAAATTTTGGCATTATGTAGCTTGTTATTCTCTTTAAGTGAATATTTTTCTGGTTGAAATACACCAAAAAATAGCGACACAGCAGGCAAAAAATCGTAAAAAATAGGGATTTTCATAGAAAAAAAAAGCACCTTATTGATGTAAATAATTTTTGGTGTTAACATGGTCTGATTTGAATTTTTTCTTCTATGGAAGGAAGAGCAAGCCTTCTTCTATCATACTCTCAATTTTGGTCAACTTACGCCGCAGTGTCTCGGAGGAGATAGTGTTAGTTGAAGGCTACTAAATCTGCCATACACAGACAACTTCAGCTTTATATATAGAGAGATTACTAAAGAACAAGCAGTGTGTATAATACACGTGACCACAAGGTCGACTTTGCCTTTCATCCTTTCGGGGTCGATAAATTAAGCACCAGTTACGCACTGCGGTCGATGTAGCCGACTTAATCCCCTTGTCTGTCCTTGTTTGTCGGATTCACTTTATAGATGAATAAATATTGTAATTTCTCATCATTTCGTGGCATCGTTTCTAACCTTATTTTTGTTTTTTGTTTTAGTACCTTCCACCTGAAAGTTCTGATATCACATACCTCAAAGGACACAAGCTACCAATCACCTGTATTGTAATCACTCCAGATAATAACTACGTTTTCAGTGCTTCCAAAGATTGCTCTATTATCAAATGTAAGCCTTTTCGGGTTTTTTGTTGTTGTTGTCTTTTTCGCTGTAGCGTGTCTCTTGTAATCAGTGTGTGTGTGTGTTCTTGTGAGTTCCTGTACATTCATGTTCATCATCATCATCATCATCATCATCCTCGTTTAATGTCCGCTTTCCATGCTAGCATGGGTTGGACGATTTTGACCGAGTGCTGGCGAACCAGATGGCTGCACCAGGCTCCAATCTTGATTTGGCAGAGTTTCTACAGCTGGATGCCCTTCCTAACGCCAACCACTTCGAGAGTGTAGTGGGTGCTTTTTACGTGCCACCAGCTCAGGGGCCAGTCAGGTGATACTGGCAATGACCTCACTCAAATCTTTTTACACATGCCACCAGCCCAGGTGCCAGCAAGGCGATGTTGGTAACGATCACGCTCTAATGGTGCCCTTTTACGTGCCACCGGCAGGGAAGCCAGTTGGCTGCTTTGGCAACGATCACGCTTGGATGGTGCTCTTGGAACCCTACTAGCACGGGCACAAGTGCCAGTAAGGCGACGCTGGTAATGATCATACTCGAATGGTGCCTTTTATGTGCCACTGGTACGGAAGCCGGTTATCCGCTCTGTCAATGATCACGCTCGTATGGTGCTCTTTGCACCCCGCTAGTACGGATGCCAGTCATCGAATGTGATTTTGATTTTGATTGTTGTGGTTATATTTCCATATTTGTTAGTGTATGTATGTGTGGCACTTCCTCGCATATGGTATGGTCATGTGTTACGTATGAATGAAGACAGCTGTGTGAGGAAGTGCCACTCCTTAACTGTAGAAGGAACCTGTAGAAGAGGTAGATCCAGGAAGACATGGGATGAAGTGGTGAAGCATAACCTTTGAACATTGGGCCTCACAGAGGCAATGATAGGAGACCGGGACCTTTGGAGATACGCTGTGATTGAGAAGACCCGGCAACTAATGTGAGATCACAGCTGCACATGTCCGGCCCTGTTAAGAGTACCCCTGGTGTGTCAGGTGATATAATATACTTGAAAATACTTGTTGAGTCAAGCAAAACCAATATCGTAGCTGTGGCCAGTACACCCTATCAGGCGGCACTGGCATTGACCATGCTCAAATAGTGCTTTTTATGTGCCACTGGCACGGGTGCCAGTCAGGCAGTACTGGCATCAGCCACAACTACAATTTCGCTTGACTCAACAGGTCTTCACAAGCACAGTTTATTGCTCAATGATTGAAAGGTACTTTTTAAATGGGCTGGTTATGTGATATTGGCATCAGCCATGTAAATAAATAATCGTTGCAATTGACAGAACAGTCTGAAAGCTAAAGGGTTAATACTCTTTTTTGTGTTGGAATGGGTTGAACAGTTTGGCCTGAAGGAACCTGTGAGCCAGAGGGTTGCACCTAGGTCCAAGGTCTGCTTTGGCATAGTTTCTGCAGTTGGGTGTCTTTCTCTCACTGCCAACCACTTCTCAGAGTGTACTGGATGTTTCTTTGGTTTGTGTGACACCAGCATGGGTGGGGTCACCAAGGCCAAGACCCTTTCAAGTGAGTGGGGTGTAGTGTTGAGGGATACGTCAGTATGATACACAGATAGGAGCAAGTGTCTTGCTCAAGAGGTGAATACATGGCTTTCCCCACTCGGAAAGAGAGAGAAGGATATGAGAGGTCAAAGTACAAAGTGCATATGGCATAGTGGTTAAGAGCGCGGGCTACTAACCCCAAGATTTCAGGTTCGATTCCAGGCAGTGACCTGAATAACAATAATAATAATTAATTCTTTTATTTTTAATAATTAATTCTTTTATAATGACAATAATAATAATAATATCAAAAAATACCTTAGGTTAAGAACCCAAGTTCGAAATTTCCCCAAGACACCTGACGAAGGCTGGAGGGTATACCAGCCGAAATGTTGTGTTAACAACAAACAAGATGAGGACAAATATCCGTCAAATGTAAATAATGTAAATAATGTAATTTTGTCTTATTTTTTTTTTTCTTTGACAGGGAGTGTAGCGAAATGTTCCAAAGTCCATAAAATTCCACGAGTGGAAAAGGGAGCCGAGGGTGTGAAAGTGGGTCACACGACACACATATTAGCACTAGCGATATCATCTGATGGAGAATTTCTGGTGAGTGATTTTTACCAAACTTGTCGTATCTCGCAGACCCTAAGCCCCTTTCTTGTTTACTTTTGGTCTTATTTCTTTGTCTGCCACTGTCACAATTGCCCAGTGGTTAGGGCAGCGGACTCGCGGTCGGAGGATCGCGGTTTCAATTCCCAGACCGGGCATTATGAGTGTTTATTGAGCAAAAACACCTAAAGCTCCATGAGGCTCCGGCAGGGGATGGTGGTGATCCCTGCTGTGCTCTTTCACCACAACTTTCTCTCGCTCTTTCTTCCTGTTTCTGTTGTACCTGTATTTCAAAGGGCCAGTCTTGTCACATTCTGTGTGTCACGCTGAATCTCCTCGAGAACTACATTAAGGGTGCACGTGTCTGTGGAGTGCTCAGCCACTTACACGTTAATTTCACGAGCAGGCTGTTCCGTTGATTCGGATCAACCGGAACCCTCGTCGTCGTAACCAACGGAGTGCTCCTACTATATTTCTTTGTCTGCCTCTGTCACAACTGGTGCCCTTTCGTTACCTCTAACCCCTTTTTTCATTGAGGCAGTAAGTTGCTTGATTTGCCAGCAATAGCAACCAAATCTCCTTCAGATTATATTGCCTTATCTTAACGAAAAGATGCATTATATAACAAGACCTTAAACATGGGATGGTCATATCTGGAATGTCTTTTGATGATAGATCTATATGCCCCCCACCGTGTTTGTGTGTGTATCGATGCTACTAGCTTTGATGTTTATAAACAGATTGGGGCATCCTGGCGTTAGGAAGGGCATCCAGCTGTAGAAACACTGCCAGATCAGACTGGGCCTAGTGCAGCCTTCTGGCTTCCCAGACCCCAGGTGAACTGTTTAACCCATGCTAGCATGGAAAGCGGACGCTAAACGATGATGATGATAATTCCTGACGTTAACTGTCCCAAATGAATTCAGGATTCAATTCTTTTCCCATTCGACAACAATGCAAACTATAAAAGCAGAGTTATCTCCCTTGCTACGTTTCGCGACCTCAAAGGTTCCTTTATCGTAACACATCTTACCACAAATGCTAAGCTCTTTCACCTGTCGACTATTTTTACCTCATTATTTATGCAGAATCAGTTAACTCTGTACTGCTTTATAGTATGTTATGCAGTTATTTCTCTCAGTTCCCCTCCGGGATCTTTTCGGTTTGAACGGCAGTTTTTTAAAATAATTTCCACGTAACTCCAGGCACAGGAGTGGCTGTGTGGTAATTAGCTTGCTAACCAACCACATGGTTCCGGGTTCAGTCCCACTGCGTGGCATCTTGGGCAAGTGTCTTCTGCTATAGCCCCGGGCTGACCAATGCCTTGTGAGTGGATTTGGTAGACGGAAACTGAAAGAAGCCCGTCGTATATATGTATATATATGTGTTTGTGTGTCTGTGTTTGTCCCCCTAGCATTGCTTGACAACCAATGCTGGTGTGTTTACGTCCCCGTCACTTAGCGGTTCGGCAAAGGAGACCGATAGAATAAGTACTGGGCTTACAAAGAATAAGTCCTGGGGTCAATTTGCTCGTCTAAAGGCGGTGCTCCAGCATGGCCGCAGTTAAATGACTGAAACAAGTAAAAGAGAGAGTAACTAAACACTTTTAAACTTTGTATACTAGTAGAATGTGTTTATAAAACATCTTTTTCTCTTGGCTTTATTGAGAAAATTCTATAGTTTGTAAGATACTTGTTGTTTTTTTTTCTTCACTTTCTGCAATTTCAACCAATCAATGACGTCTATTGAGGTAAAAAAAAACAACATTCTGTGCCGTATGAATATGTCCCTCGTTTAAGAGACAGATTGGGTTTATTTACATTTGTGAAGAAAAAAAGATACCCTTCCCACTAACCCTAAAACAGATTGTAATGCAATAGATCGATACTAGGGTCATAATTATGGGTGACAATTTCATATGACACCGCTAGAAAAAAACTGCTGTTCAAACCGAAAAGGATCCCTCCTCCTCCCCTAGCTGGCAGAATCTTTATTCCGCTGGGCGAAATTCTCTTATTCTGTTATTCTTTGCTGCAGTCATTTGATTGAGGCCATGCTGGAGCACCGCCTTTAATCGAACAAAACGACCGGAAGACTTAGTTTTTGTAAGCCTAGTACTTATTCTATCGGTCTCTTTTGCTGAACTGCTAAGTTACGGGGGGTGGGTGGAGGTTCTTTAAACACACCAACATTGGTTGTCAAATGATGATGATGATGATGATGGAGGGAGGTTTCAAATACAGACGCACAAATATGGGGACACGGACACACACACACACGACAGGCTTCTTTCAGTTTCCGTCTACCAAATCCACTCACAAGGCATTGGTCGGCCCGGGGCTATAGCAGAAGACATTTGCCCAAGATGCCACGCAGTGGGACTGAACCTGGAACCATGTGGTTGGGAAGCAAGCTTCTTACTACACAGCCACTCCTGCATCTGCACACAACCACGGTATTTTGTCTGCTACCACGTTTCGAGTTCAAATTCGGCTGAGGTCGACTTTGCCTTTCATCCTTTTGGGGTCGATAAATCAAGTTCCGGTGATACACTGGGATCAATGTAATCGACTAGTACCTTCCACCCAAAATTTCTGCCTTGTGCCTCTAGTAGAAAGGATTATTATTATTATGACCGAAAGTGGCCTGCTGGCAGAATTGTTAGCACACGGAGCAAGATGCTTAGCGTAGCATTTCGTCTGTCTCCACGTTCTGAGTTCAAATTCCACTGAGGTCAGCTTTGCCTTTTATCTGTTCAGGGTTGATAAAATAAGTACCTGTTGCATACTGGGGTTGATGTAATTGACTCTTAGCCTCTCCCCTGAAATTGCAGGCCTGTGCCAAAATATGAAATAATAATAATAATAATAAAAGAGAAGAATGCAACTGTTATCAAATGAACAATATTTTGATATCTCGTGTGTCTTCCACAGGTTGAAAATAAACAAATATAGGCGCAGGAGTGGCTATGTGGTAAGTCGCTTGCTTACCAACCACATGGTTCCGGGTTCAGTCCCACTGCGTGGCATCTTGGGCAAGTGTCTTCTGCTATAGCCTCGGGCCGACCAAAGCCTTGTGAGTGGATTTGGTAGACAGAAACTGAAAGAAGCCCATCGTATATATGTATATATATATGTGTGTATGTGTGCGTATGTTTGTGTGTCTGTGTTTTTCTCCACCAACATCGCCTGACAACCGATGCTGGTGTGTTTACGTCCCCGTAACTTAGCGGTTCGGCAAAAGAGACCGATAGAATAAGTACTAGGCTTACAAAGAATAAGTCCTGGGGTCTAGTTGCTCGACTAAAGGCAGTGCTCCAGCATGGCCACAGTCAAATGACTGAAACAAGTAAAAGAGTAAAAGAATTCAATCTTTTTCATTTTGGTAATACTTATAGGATTGATGATGTTGTTGTTATTATTATTATTATTATTATTATTATTATTATTATTATATTATTATTATTATCTGGAGTTCAATGTTTTTTTTTTTTTGTTATCTTTAAAGGTGTCGGGTGACAAGAGTAAGTTAATACACATCTGGAATCCAACCAATTGCCAGCATATACAAACGTTTAAGGGTCACCGTGATGCCATCACAGTAAGTCTTCAAACATTTTGCTTGCATTTCTCCCTACTTCCACCCCTCTACCAAAGGAGGCCCAAGTCCTTTCACACACGCACAAGTATGCATGCACAACGGGAACTTCCACCAACCAATTTCAATCACAAGGCTTTGGTCAGCCCAAGGACATTGTCAAAGATACTTGCCCAAGGTGCCACAGTAAGAATTTAGTAAAATAACTTGGTTATCATTCAGCTAGTGTCAGGAACATAAATTGTGACTAAGGTTTGGTGGAAGATTTTGATTCAGAACTTATGAAAGCAAGATATTTGTACTCAGAGCCAAAGGTTGTTTTAACCAGGTTGGTAACGAAAGGGTTAAGAATTGTTTCTCTATTATATATATTTTAACCCTTTTGTTACCAAATTTCTGTTGAGATACTCTGTGTTTCTTTCAATTAATTTTAAATATAACAAAGAATTTAGTAAAATAACCTTATTATCATTAAGATAGTGTTAGGAACATAAACTGAGACTAAGGTTTGGTGGAAGATTTTAATTCAAATCTTATGAAAACAGGACATTTGTACTCAGAGCCAGAGTTTGTTTCAATCAAGTTGGCATCAAAAGGGTTAAGAATTGTTTCTCTATTATATATTTTAACCCTTTCGTTACTGTATTTCTGTTGAGATACTCTATGTTTTTTTTCAATTGATTTTAAATATAACAAAGAATTTAGTAAAATAACTTCATTATCATTCAACTAGTGTTAGGAACATAAATTGTGACTAAGGTTTGTGCGAAGATTCTAATTCAGAACTTTTGAAAACAAGACATTTGTACAACAGAACCAGAGGTGGTTTCAGGTGAGTTGGTACCGAAAGGGTTAAACCAGCCATATCTGGCCCAAATGTTCAACATGTTTTATGTTTAAATTGTCAAGATCTGATCTCTCACACCTACCCTACAATGTCATTCTAAAAATAAACAATCACATCTTTGAAGTCTCAAAACCACAAGATTATCAGCATAATTAATTCAAAACAATGTGAATAATTAGTTATAACATTTGACAGAATAATTTGCATGCTAAAGGGTTAAAACATTAAAACCATTTTTTTGTTCTTTTGTTATTATTGTAATCTCTCGTTAAATTTAATAATCTTTAATTCTATACTTCTAATTCTCTTTGTTTCTTCAGGGTTTAGCCTTCCGGAAGAATACTCACCAAATGTTTAGCTGTTCCCAAGACCGTTCTGTGAAAGTGTGGGATTTAGACCAGATGTCCTATGTTGAAACACTGTAAGTTGGTAGCGCCAGCTTCCCCGATCCAAGAATTCTTCCTAATTTAGGTTTTTTACAAACTGCTTAGAAATAATATCAGTTTGTTATTTATAGGCGCCGGTGTGGCTGTGTGGTAAGAAGCTTGCTTCCCAACCACATGGTTCTGGGTTCAGTCCCACTGCGTGGCACTTTGGGCAAGTGACTTCTACTATAGCCTCGGGCTACCAAAGCCCTGTGAGTAGATTTGGTTGATGGAAACTGAAAGAAGCCCATTGTATATGTGTGTGTGTTTGTATATCTGTGTGTGTATATATATGTGGGTGTATGTATATGTGGGTGTGTGTATATATATATATCTGTGTGTGGTGTCTTTGTCTCTGTTTGTCCCCACCATTGCTTGACAACCGGTGTTGGTGTGTTTACGTCCCCATAACTTAGCAGTTCAGTAAATAGAGACCAATTGAACAAGTAGTAGACTTTAAAAAAATAAGTCTTGGAGGTTGATTTGTTCGACTAAAACCCTTCAAGGTGGCGGTGCTCCAGCATGGCCACTGTCAAATGACTGACACTCACAACCATATGGTCATGAGATCAATTCCTGGGGGGTGCATTGTGCCCTTGGGCAAGACACTTCACCTCCCTTTGCTCCAGTTCAATCACCTGGCAAAAATGAGATGAGTTTTACCAGTAATTCAAAGGGGCCAGCCTTGTCACACTTTGCGTCATGCTGAATCTCCCCGAGAACTATGCCAAGGTTGCATGTGTCTGTGGAGTACTCAGCCACTAGTGCGTTAATTTCACAAGCTGGCTGTTGTACCACTCTGTTTTCTTTCTATACTCTACTGGCTGTATTCAGTAAACATCATCATCATCACCATCATCATCAAACCATGGGTCAGATGGAATTCTTTGAAGCAGAGGTTGTACAGTTGGGTGCCCTTCCTGTCACCAACCCTCGCCTATCTCCAAGCAGGGTTCTGTTTCCCCTTGGCTGGACATATTTTCATGGCACCCTTGAATGTGAGCAAATTTCCTTATATGTCACTAACACTCATTTACCATAATCGCTCGATGTCAAGATAAAGGGACACTAACACAATGGGCTTCTTTCAGTTTCCATCTACCGAATCCACTCACAAGGCTTATGGTTGGCCTGGTGCTATTGTAGAAGACACTTGCCCAAGGTGCCACGCAGTGGGACTGAACACGGATTCATGTGGTTGGGAAGTGATCTTATTAACCCCATGGCCATGTTCTCATAATTAGAACCAAACGCCTTATTAAGCCTACCTGCTTGTTTTCTTCACATAAAGGTATTTTGTATTTCACACCTGTACACTTTGAATTGCTCAGCAGCTGGATTGTTTAAGAAGGACTCGAAAATTGTCACTGCTGATCAAATGGTCATCATCACCATCACCATCATCAGACATTCTGTTATCCCTTAGAGTGACCCACTGTTCTTGAGGAGGCCTATTGAGTCAAGTACATCAACATCAAAATAAAAGTTCAATTGGAAATTGCAGTTAAGACACCTGTGCCGGTGACACGTAAAAAGCACCGTACAAACGTGGCAGATGCCAGCGCCGCCTGACTGGTGTCTATGTTAGTGACACGTAAAAGTACCAACCGATTGTGGTTGTTTGCCAGCCTCGTCTGGCACCTGTGCAGGTGGCACGTAAAAAGCACCCACTACACTCACGGAGTGGTTGGCGTTAGGAAGGGCATCCAGCTGTAGAAACACTGCCAGATCAGACTGGAGTCTGGTGCAGCCTCCATGGCTTCCAGACTCCGGTCGAACCGTCCGACCCATGCTAGCATGGAAAACGGACGTTAAATGATGATGTATGGGTTGTCATTTGTGAAAGCATGCACACACACACACACACGTATGCATATTTGCCTGTTTCTGTCTATCAAATTTTACTTAATCCTTTTGTTACTGACCGGTCCGAGATAATCCTTGATTACACCACACAAATTCACTGTCTTAAAACAATCTAAATTAAAATCTTCCATCCCAATATAACTTTTAATTTGTTCCAGACAGCAGCTTAATAACAAGAAAATTATTTTATCAAATTCTTCATTATTTTAAAAATTCTAATTGAAACAAAGATGGTGTGTGTAAACAGAAATATGCTAATTGCATTTCTGTTGAGATGCTCTGTGTTTCTTTCAATTAATTTTAAATATAACGAATTTAGTAAAATAACTTAGTTATCATTCAGCTAGTGTTAGGAACATAAATGGTGACAAAGGTTTGGTGGAAGATTTTGATTCAGAACTTTTGGAAACAAGACATTTATACTACAGAACCAGAGGCAGCTTCAGCTAGGTTGGTATCAAAAGGATTAAGAATTGTTTCTCTA
>NC_043014.1:7670531-7680531 GCF_006345805.1 Octopus sinensis
AATAATACTAATGATAATGATATTAATAATAATATTTCTAATAATTGAAATTCTTTTTTTTTAATTACAGAGGATCTATTGATTGCATTTCACTAATTAACGACTCGTGTTTTATATCTGGTGGAGATGATAAGTATGATCTTTGTTCTGTCTTTTTGGCCCCTTTTTCTTTCCTTTTTTCTTTGCTGTTCTTTCATTTTTCTTTTTGATTTTATTGGTATTGAATCCGGCCCAAATATTCCATATGTTTTATGTTGCCACTGGCCAGATAAGGCCTCTCACACCTACCCTGCAATGTCATTCTAAAACTTAACAATCATAGACGCAGGTATGTCTGTGTGGTTAAGAAGCTTGCTTCCCAACCACATGGTTCTGGGTTCAGTCCTACTGTGTGGCATCTTGGGCAAGTGTCTTCTGTTGTAGCCTTGGATTGACCAAAGCCCTGTAGAAACGTTTTGCCTCCTTTTTGGGGTGTGCCACCCTTGTGTCTTTTCCTTGTACATGATAGCATGATTCGATTTGAGGCAGGTTTGGCTGCTATTTCTTGCAAGTCCATGAAAATATAGTCTTGTTGGTTTTAATGGCATTAGGGCCTCATGGAGGTGACAAGGGGGTGAAACCTTTAGTGACATGCTGTGTCAAGCCAGGTAAGAGCATAGCTGTGGCCCGTGCCTGTGTCACATAAGTGGCACCTGTACTGGTGGCACAAAATGCACCCATTGGCAGAATCCCCAAGGACATACTCTACGGAGAGCTTGCTAGGGGTACTAGGTCTGTGGGTAGACCGTTCTTACGTTACAAGGATGTTTGCAAAAGGGACATGAAGGCCTGCAACATCAATATTACCAACTGGGAAGCAGTTGCCAGCAACCGTGGAGATTGGCGACTTACAGTAAAAGAGGGAACGCAAAGGAGAGACAGAGAGAGAGGGGAGAAATGGAAAGACAAGAAAAGACGTCAACAAGAAACTATGACATTATAACCAGCCAGGCAAAGTCTTCGCTACATTTGCGGTACCTGCCAGAGGGAGTGTTTGTCCAGGATAGGACTACACAGCCACAGCAGGAAATGTATCAGGACATGAAATGTAAAAGCCGGACTAGATATTTTAAGCATAACTCCATTGTCTCCCGAGGCAAAAAGGATACCAACAACAACATTCTTGGAGTGGTTGGCGTTAGGAAGAGCATCCAGCTGTAGAAAACCATGCTAAATCAGACTGGAACCTGGAGTGACTCTCTGGCTTAACCATTTTCAATCAAACCATCAAACACCCATGCCAGCATGGAAAGCAGACACTACATGCTGATGATGATGATGATGATGATGATGATGATGATGGTTAGTTGTAGTAATAGTAGTGGAGTAACACCTGTATATTAGGCTTGCTCATTATTTACATTATTTACATTTGACGAATATTTGTCCTCATCTTGTTTGTTGTTAACACAACATTTCTGCTGATATACCCTCCAGCCTTCATCAGGTGTCTGGGGCAAATTTCGAACCTGGGTTCTCATTCCTAAGGTATTTTTTGATGTTATTATTATTATTATTATTATTATCATTATTCAGGTCACTACCTGGAATCGAACTCGGAATCTTGGGGTTAGTAGCCCATGCTCTTAACCACTACGCCGTATGCCCATGGTTAAGAGTGCAGGCTACTAACCCCAAGACTCCGAGTTCGATTCCAGGCAGTGAACTGAATAATAATAATGACATTGAAAAATACCTTAGGAATGACAACCCAGGCTCGAAATTTCTCCAAGACACCTGATGAAGGCTGGAGTGTTAGCAAACAAGATGAGGGCAGATATCCATCAAATGTAAATAATGTAAATAATGTAAATAATTCCTCATCTCTTAAATATAGAACTGTCCTAGGCTTGCTGTTTT
This sequence comes from Octopus sinensis, assembly GCF_006345805.1. NCBI lineage: Eukaryota > Metazoa > Mollusca > Cephalopoda > Octopoda > Octopodidae > Octopus > Octopus sinensis. Next base: position 7,672,431 of record NC_043014.1, read on the forward strand.
GGGGCTTCTGTTTGCATTAACCCTTTAGCATTTAAACCGGCCATATCCGGCCAAAAGTATTCTGCCTGTTCTATGTTCAAACTGGCCAGATCTGGTCTCTCACACCAACCCTACAATATCATTTTTAAAAAATCTCAAAGCTACAAGATAATGCAGGATTAGTTCAAAGCAATGTGGATAAAAAAGGATTAATTTTGGTAGAATAATGCGAACACTAAAGGGTTAATTAGTTATCGTATTTAATTCTGTTCCTTTCTTGTTTCCCCATCGGCAGTTGTCTGTGCTTGTGGAATGTGGCTAAGAAGAAGCCAGTAGCTGTCTGCGTAAAAGCCCATTCTGGGGCAAAGGACGGTGTAAATACAGTGGCTGGTGAAAACTGGATATCATCCGTTGCAGCTATGCAGCACACAGATTTGGTTGCATCAGGTTAGTGCAGACAAATGCACTTGGTATTTTGTGCATCTCTTTCTCTCTCCCTGTCTCTCTCTCTGTCTCTCTCTCCCTGTCTCTCTTTCTCTCTCTCTGTCTCTCTCTTTCTCTCTCTCTCCCTGTCTCTCTCTTTCTCTCTCTCTGTCTCTCTCCCACTCTCTCTTTCTCTCTCTGTCTCTCTCTCTCTCCGTCTCTCTTTCTCTATCTGTCTCTCTCTCTCCCTGTCTCTCTTTCTCTCTCTTTCTCTATCTGTCTCTCTCTCTCCCTGTCTCTCTTTCTCTCTGTCTCTCTCCTCTCTCTTTCTCTCTCCCTCTCTCTCTGTCTCTCTGTCACTGTCTCTCTCCCTCTCTTTTTTTGGTTTTATTTATTCTTCTGAGGCTTAGTGGTTCGGGTGTTAAGCTCATTCTTTTACTTGTTTCAGTCATTTTGACTGTGGCCATGCTGGAGCACCACCTTTAGTTGAGCAAAAACTTTTAGTTGGGGCGAAAGAGTACAGCAGGGATCGCCACCACCCCCTGCTGGAGCCTCGTGGAGCTTTAGGTGTTTTCGCTCAATAAACACTCACAACGCCCGGTCTGGGAATCGAAACCGCAAGTCCGCTGCCCTAACCATTGGGCCATTGCACCTCCACACACATATATATAATATATATATATATAATATATATATATATATATATATAATATATATATATATATATATTTCCTTTCTCATTTCCCCACCCGCAGTTGTCTGTGCTTGTGAAATGTGGCTAAGAAGAAACCAGTAGCTGTCTGCATAAAAGCCCATTCTGGGGCAAAGGACGGTGTAAATACAGTGGCTGGCGAAAACGACGGTGCATCAGCATGGCCACAGCTCTGAGCTGAAACTAGAAAAAAAAATATATATACGACAGGCTTCTTTCAGTTTCCATCTATCGAATCCACTCACAAGGCTATAGTAGAAGAGACTAACCCATGGGCCTACGAATTCTTCGTCTTAACCCTTCATCAGAACCTAATTCTAGATATTTCTTTTTTGTCCCTTTGTCATTAACAGGTTCTAAAGATGGTTTCCTTCGTTTCTGGAAATGTGGACAAGGCTTTAAGAATCTCAAATCTTTGTTTGCAGTTCAAATTGTGAGTTTCTCTTTTCTCTGTATGCTTTTTCGTGTTTGTTTGTTGTAATTCGGTTGTATTTTTTTTCAAAGTTTGGGGTTGGCGCAGAGGTGCATGCTTCACCACAGGACCCTGGTAATATGTGGGTAGGGTCATGGTACTTCAGAAAGGAGCGTGAATAAGTATTAACCCTTTAGTATTTAAACCGGCCATATCCAGCCAAAATAGCTAATCTGTTTTATGTTCAAACTGACCAGATCCAGGCTCTCACACCTACCCTACAATGTTATTCTACATTAAGTAATTACACCATCAAGATCTTGAAGATATGAGATAATGCATGATTAATTCAAATCAATGAGAATCAATAGGCATTATGTTTGATAGAATAATCTGAACACTAAAGGGTTAAATGAATAAATCTTGGATTAAGTTAAGTTAAGTTAATTTTTTTGGCTCAAAAAGCAAAAAGCAAGGCCATGTAGGGGGACATGGAGTTAAGTACAGGGTGGTGTTCATGCAAAGAGTTCAGGCCATTTCTGGTCAAGGGAGACTTTGAACCGAGCGGTCGTTGGCATCTTCACTATCTCGTCCGGCAGCTTATTCCACGGATCCGCAACCCGGACGGAGAAAGCCCCTCTCCTTTGATTGAGATGAAATCGTCGCAGGTAGAGCTTTTCGAAGTGACCCCGCAGCCGACGCTCTGGAGCAGGAGTGAAGAACAGCTTTTAAAATTTTAATTAGACTTTCATCTTCATCATTGTCGCTTAACAGCTATATTCCGTGCAGATATGGGTGGGACAGTTTGATAGGAGCCGGCCAGGCAAGAGCCTGCACCAAACCTCCACAACTGTTTTGGTAGGACTTTTACAGCTTGATGCCCTTCCTAACACCAACCCAACCACTCAGCAGAGTGGACTAAGTGGTTTTTACATGTCACAAGCACAGGCAAGGTCAGTTTTCGCAAGGTTTTTACAGCTGGATGCCCTTCCAAATGCCAACCACATTACTGTGTGGACTGGGTGCTTCTAAGTGGCACCTGCACTGATAGGGTCACCAAATACTTGCAAGACAATATATGTTATCTATCTATCTATCTATCTATCTATCTATATATCTATATCTATATATATATATATATATATGTATTACTCTTTTACTTGTTTTGGCCATTTTGACTGCGGCCATGCTGGAGCACTGCCTTTAGTCGAGCAAATCGACCCTAGGACTTATTCTTTGTAAGCCTAGTACTTATTCTATCAGTCTCTTTTGCTGAACCGCTAAGTTACAGAATGTAAACACACCAGCAACGGTTGTCAAGTGATGTTGGGGGGACAAATACTGGCACACAAACATACACATACACACACACGCATGCACACACACATATATATGCATATATACGACAGTAAAGAAATAGGGTAGTAAAGAAATAGGTATTTTGTCTGCCGTTACGTTCTGAGTTCAAATTCCGCCGAGGTCGACTTTGCCTTTCATCCTTTCGGGGTTGATTAAATAAGTACCAGTTACGCACTGGGGTCGATATAATCGACTTAATCCGTTTGTCTGTCCTTATTTGTCCCCTCTGTGTTTAGCCCCTTGTGGGTAGTAAAGAAATAGGTATTTCGTCTGCTGCTACGTTCTAAGTTCAAATTCTGCCGAGGTCGACTTTGCCTGTCATCTTTTTGTGGTCGATCAATTCAGTACCAGTTACGCACTGGGGTCGATATAATCAACTTAATCCATTTACTCTTTTACTCTCTTTTACTTGTTTCAGTCATTTGATTGTGGCCATGCTGGAGCACCGCCTTTAGTCGAGCAAATCGACCCCGGGACTTATTCTTTTGTAAGCCCAGTACTTATTCTATCGGTCTCTTTTGCCGAACCGCTAAGTAACGGGGACATAAACACACCAGCATCGATTGTCAAGCAATGCTAGGGGGATAAACATAGACACACAAATGCATATATATATATATACGACAGGCTTCTTTCAGTTTCCATCTACCAAATCCACTCACAAGGCTTTGGTCGGCCCGAGGCTATAGTAGAAGACACTTGCCCAAGGTGCCACACAGTGGGACTGAACCCGGAACCATGTGGTTGGTAAACAAGCTACTTACCACACAGCCACTCCTGCGTCTGTCTTTGTTTGTCCCCTCTGTGTTTAACCCCTTGTGGGTAGTAAAGAAATAGATATCTGGTATGCGGAATTTCCATCTGACTACACATGAACAGGCAAGCTGTTTCCAAGTCCCCTATTTTTGTACATGTATGTTCACGTTGGCATTAATATTTCTTGTTCTTTTTTGTCCCCTCAAATTTCAGCCTGGATTCATCAATTCCATCCAATTTTCCAAAGACGGGTCCTTCGTTGCGGCTGGCGTCGGTCAAGAACACAAATCTGGCAGATGGTGGCGAATAAAAGAAGCAAAGAATGCTGTTTGTGTAATCAAGTTACGGACATCTTAGTCCGTAACGAGATTAATTCTTCAAACTGTGTAAATATTTCGTCTTGTTTATACAAAATTGGACTCCACAAATAAAAGTTGTACAAACAGACAGACAAAAAAATAAGCAATATATAAAAAAAAAAGGAAGCTATTTTTAATTTTGCCTTCGTTAGTCATTTTGTCATTATTTCTCTCTCTTTTCCTTTCTTTCTTTCTCTTCTGCTTCTTTTTTTCTTTTTGTTTTAACCCTTTTGTTACCAACCCAGCCAAAACCGGCTCTGGCTCTGTGGTAAAATGTCTTGTTTTCATATGTTTTGAATTAAAATATTCCACCAAACCTTAGTCACAATTTATGTTCCTAACACTAGCTGAATGATAACTAAGTTATTTTACTAAATTCTTTGTTATATTTAAAATTAATTGAAAGAAACACAGAGCATCTCAACAGAAATATGGTAACAAAAGGGTTAAAAAATATAATAGAAAAACAATTCTTAACCCTTTTGATACCCACCTGGCTGAAACCGCTTCTGGCTCTGAGTACAAATGTCTTGTTTTCATAAGTTCTGAATTAAAATCTTCCACCAAACTTTAGTCACAAATTATGTTCCTAACACTAGTTTAATGATAACTAAGTTATTTTACTAAATTCTTTGTTACTTTTAAAATAATTGAAAGAAACACGGAGCATCTCAAAATAAATACAGTAACAAAAGGGTTAATATTTGTTTATGTAGAGTCAAGTAAAACCGATATCGTTACTGTGGCCAGGTCTGCCTGACTGGCTCCTGTACTGGTGGTATGTAAAAAGCACCAACCAGACATGGCCGATGCCAGTACCCCCCCTGACTGGCTCTTGTGCCAGTGGCACGTGAAAAGCACCATCCGGACGTGGTTGATGCCAGGTCCACCTGACTGGCTCCTGTGCTGGTGGCACATAAAAAGCACCAACCAAATGTTGCTGATGCCACTGATGATGGCAATCCCTCAAGGTCGAGGATGATGGTCTTCGCGCAAATTTACTGGTGAGTCCGTAGGTGACTGATAAGACCAATTCTTGCTTGAAAAGATCGGTCGCAGTGCGGACATCTAGTGCAGGAAGGGAGAGTCGCACGTGGTTGTTGTTGGCGCTCCTCCCGTCGTCGTCTTTTCTCCTCCAGCTCTGCAGACCTTTTCGACTCGAAAGTCGCCGTTCCCTCATGGATGGTGGTTTTCCAGAGTGGTCTGTTTTTTGCCGTTACCTCCCAGTTAGTGAAGTCGATGTCACACTTTTGCCAGTACTCCCTGAATGGCTCTTGTGCCTGTGGCACTTAAAAAGCACCATCTGAATGTGGCCAATGCCAGTACTGTCCAACGGGCCCCCGTGCCGGTGGCTTGTAAAAAAGCACCAACCAAACATGGCCGATGCCAGTACCCACTGACTGGCCTTCATGCTGGTGGCGCGTAAAAAACACTATCCGAACATGATCAATGCTAGGTCCGCCCAAGCGGCACCTGTGCGGTGGCACGTAAAAAGCACCCACTACACTCTCAGAGTGGTTGGCATTAGGAAGGGCATCCAACTGTAAAAACATTGCCAGATCAGACTGGAGCCTAGCGCAGCTGCTGGCTTTCCAGACCTCAGTCAAACCGTCCAACCCATGCCAGCATGGAAAACGGACGTTAAAAGATGATGATTTGTAAATATGAATGAGGTGATAGAAGAACTTGGGTACAAGAGGAACGAGATGCAATGTTAAAAGATAGAGGACTTCTTTGATATCTTGCATTTTGTATTTATTATTTGTTTCAGTCAGTAAACTGTGGCCATACTGGAACACCACTTTGAAAGGGTTTTAGCCAGACAAATCAAAACTGGTATTTAATTTTAAAAAAAATCTTTTCCTAGTTTGCTACTTATTCTATGGGTTTGTTGAAATGCTAAATTACAAGAATGTAACCAAACCAACACGGGTTGTCAAGCATTGGGTGGGGGGGGGGAAGCACACACATACGTGTTAATCATTTTCATTTAACGTCCTTGGATGGGGCTGACAGACTGCACCCTTTCTCTCTTTCACTCACACACATACACCATCTTCATCACTTTCATTTCACATGCTTGCATGTGTTGCATAGAATGCACACACACATAATCATTATCATTTAATATCCTCGGCAAGCCGTGGCGGTGGCACGTAAAAAGCACCATCCGATCGAGGCCGTTTGCCAGCCTCGTTTGGCACCTGTGCAGGTGGCACGTTAAAAGCACCATCCGATCGAGGCCGTTTGCCAGCCTCGTCTGGCCCCCATGCCGGTGGGACGTAAAAAGCACCATCTGATCGTGGCTGTTTGCCAGCCTCGTCTGGCCCCCATGCCGTGTGGACGTAAAAAAGCACCATCTGATCGTGGCGTTTTGCCAGCCTCGTCTGGCCCCCATGCCGGTGGCACGTAAAAAGCACCATCTGATCGTGGCTGTTTGCCAGCCTCGTCTGGCCCCCATGCCGGTGGCACGTAAAAAGCACCATCTGATCGTGGCTGTTTGCCAGCCTCGTCTGGCCCCCATGCCGGTGGCACGTAAAAAGCACCATCTGATCTCGGCTGTTTTGCCAGCCTCGTCTGGCCCCCATGCCGGTGGCACCACGTAAAAAGCACCATCTGATCGTGGCTTTTTGCCCAGCCTCGTCTGGCCCCCATGCCGGTGGCACGTAAAAAGCACCATCCTATCGTGGCTGTTTGCCAGCCTCGTCTGCCCCCATGCCGGTGGCACATAAAAAGCACCATCCTATCGTGGCTGTTTGCAGCCCATCTGGCCCCCATGCCGGTGGCACGTAAAAAGCACCATCTGATCGTGGCCGTTTGCCAGCCTCGTTTGGCCCCCATGCCGGTGGCACGTAAAAAGCACCATCTGATCGTGGCTGTTTGCCAGATCGTCTGGCCCCCATGCGGTGGCACATAAAAAGCACCATCCGATCGTGGCTGTTTGCCAGCCTCATCTGGCCCCCATGCCGGTGGCACGTAAAAAGCACCATCTGATCGTGGCTGTTTGCCAGCCTCGTCTGGCCCCCATGCCGGTGGCACGTAAAAAGCACCATCCGATCGTGGCTGTTTGCCAGCCTCATCTGGCCCCCATGCCGGTGGCACATAAAAAGCACCATCCGATCGTGGCTGTTTGCCAGCCTCGTCTGGCCCCCATGCCGGTGGCACATAAAAAGCACCATCCGATCGTGGCCGTTTGCCAGCCTCGTCTGGCCCCCATGCCGGTGGCACGTAAAAAGCACCATCCGATCGTGGCTGTTTGCCAGCCTCATCTGGCCCCCATGCCGGTGGCACGTAAAAAGCACCATCCGATTGTGGCCGTTGCCAGCCTCGTCTGGCCCCCATGCCGGTGGCACGTAAAAAGCACCATCCGATCATGGCTGTTTGCCAGCCTCGTCTGGCCCCTGTGCAGGTGGCACGTAAAAAGCACCCACTACACTGACGGAGTGGTTGGCGTTAGGAAGGGCATCCAGCTGTAGAAACATTGTCAGATCAGATTGGAGCCAGGTGCAGCCTTCTGGCTTCCCAGACCCCAGGTTGAACCGTCCAACCCATGCCAGCATGGAAAACGGACGTTAAATGATGATGATGATTCACCATACTGACCTGGGTTGGACAGTTTGACAGGATCCAATGTGTCCAACGTTTGCATCAGGTTCCAATCTTTGCCTTGGCATGGTTTCTGTGGCTGGATTCCTTTTCTAATGCCAACCACTTCAGAACATAGATTGGGTGCTTTTTTTCTTTCTGTCTGTCCACCCACCTTCCCTGTTACTTACACTGTTGCAAAATTGCAAACCCAGTGATTGGGGGTTAGCTTCATGATAATGCACAAGGGGACTGAAATCTAAGAAAGGGATAGGCAGTGGAAGTTCATCCACCTCTTCATTTAGTATCTGTTTTCTATACTGGCATGGGTTGGACGGTTTGACGGTTTGGGCGGTGAGCTTGGCAGAACCGTTAGCACACCGGGCGAAATATGTAGCCGTATTTCGTCTGCCGTTACATTCTGAGTTCAAATTCTGCCGAGGTCGACTTTGCCTTTCATCCTATCGGGGTTGATAGATTAAGTACCAGTTACGCACTGGGGGTCGATGTAATCGA
>NC_043014.1:7685531-7687066 GCF_006345805.1 Octopus sinensis
TATATATATATATATATATATATATGTGTGTGTGTGTGTGTGTGTGTGTGTGTGTGTGTGTGTGTGTGTGTGTGTGTGTGTGTGAATGTGTATGTGTGTGTGTTTGTGTGTGTGTGTTTGTCCCCTAGCATTGCTTGACAACCGATGCTGTGTGTTTACGTCGACGCGTCACTCTCCCGTCACTTAGCGGTTCGGCAAAAGAGAGACCGATAGAATAAGTACTGGGCTTACAAAAGAATAAGTCCCGGGGTCGATTTGCTCGACTAAAGGCGGTGCTCCAGCATGGCCGCAGTCAAATGACTGAAACAAGTAAAAGAGTAAAGAGTAAAGAGTATGTAAACTGGTTTTATTTACTGAATCCGCTCGTACACCAAATTACTCGTATAATGGGGCGCTCGTACTGCGAGTGTTCTACAATACGCACACATATAATAAGCATCACCGACCTGCAGGTTTGTGTGCATGCGTTTCATTTCGTGCGACTTAGAACGTCTTCAAACGTTAATAAGTTCACGAGAGAAATTATATGTTACAAATCATATAATGTTGTATACGGACGTGTGACATGCACACAGCTTTTAACTTAAGCCTGCCTCATTGAGATAGTTGGGTGATTAATCGAATGAAGAATATATACTATTACTACACACGCATACATTATCCGAAACGTACAGTGTAATACACCCATCATGGCCCATACTACCAATCGGTTTCGCGCTAGGTGTACATTGGAGTGTCAGGTAACAATCCGATTATATAACACTACACTCATCAGAGGTAGCCGATATAAACGTTACTAACTATGTAAATCCCATAAGACAATCTGTATACACAAGCACATACGTTCACAGAAGGACAGCTGTGTGAAGCTCGTATATATTTATATAAATGAATAGTTGTGTTTGATTTCTCAGCTGATTTCTATGGCTTGCCTTTCTTCGACAGACACCCACCACAATTGTAACATGTTAAACTGATCTCTGTACCGACATACTCTGGAAAATTCACACCAAGCCCCTTTCGACAATCCCTCTTTAGCTCTTCATATAAAACATACATATTTTATTTTATTTTATCTAGTTTCAGCTCACGAGCTGTGGCCATGCTGGGGCACCGCCATTTGGTGTTGCTACATGATTTTACTTCACGAATGCTTTTTAGCAATTGCCATTTGGTGCATGAGAGAGTTCGATGCTGCTGCCCTCATCTGCACCTCCTGCCGTGAAGTTGGTTCATCTGGGACACCTGACAAGAAGAGATCCAGTTTTATTTTAAAGACATCTGCATCCACCCCATGCAGGTCTCTTAGGTTCTTCGGGAGGATATTAAAGAGCTGTGGGCCTCTGAAGCCCAGGCTATCACAGAATCTTGTCCTACATCTTGATGGCAAATTTGGAGTCCTTGGCACTATGCAGTGGCGCCCAGTTCTAGTATTTGTGTAACTCTCGATACATACATACAGACAGACACACGCACATGAAAATATTTGGTTCATTTTGCTTTACATTTCTCGTTTTTTGCACAACTTGGCTAAA
>NC_043014.1:7687166-7699666 GCF_006345805.1 Octopus sinensis
TTCAGGCCTTGTGGCTATTGCAGAAAGAATTATTATTATTATTATTATTATTACTCTCTTTACTTGTTTCAGTCTTTTGACTGCGGCCATGCTGGAGCACCGCCTTTAGTCGAACAAATCGACCCCGAGACTTATTCTTTTGTAAGCCCAGTACTTATTCTATAAGTCTCTTTTGCCGAATCACCAAGTGACGGGGACGTAAACACACCACCATCGGTTGTCAAGCAATGCTAGGGGGACAAACACAGACACACAAACATACACACACATACATATATATATACATACATATATATATATATACATATATACGACAGGCTACTTTCAGTTTCCGTTTACCAAATCCACTCACAAGGCATTGGTCGGCCCGAGACTATAGCAGAAGACACTTGCCCAAGATGCAACGCAGTAGGACTGAACCTGGAACCATGTGGTTGGTAAACAAGCTACTTACCACACAGTCACTCCTGCGCCTTTATAAATATATATATATATAGATAGATAGATTCCTTCCTCTCTTTCGTCCAATCTTTCCATCCAGCCCTCCACTTCACTTCCACTATCTCCAACACCTCTGTCTCCTTCCTCGACATTTCGGTTAGCATTCTTCACTCACCTCTACCACCTCCATTCACTACAAACACACAGACTCACACTCATACCTCAACTTCTCTTCCTCCCACCCAGAAACACACAAGCTTTCATCCCCTATTCCCAATTCCTCCGTTCTACGTAGGCTCTGTAGTGACGACCATGACTTTGAGACTCAGTCTCAACGTACGGCTCACCACTTCACCCTACGTGATACCCCCTCACCACCCTTGCCAGAGCACGGTCCGTGGACCGTGTATCTGCTCTCTCTCCCCGAACCCGCCCTGTAGTCTCCCGCCTCCATTTTCCCCTCACTTACCACCCCACGACCCTAGTCTCCAACGCACCATTCTTCGAGCTTTCCGTCATCTCCAGTCCGACCCGTCCACTTCACACCTCTTCCCTAACCGACCCTCCCCTCTTTCAAACGAGCCCCAACCTTCGAGACCTTTTGGTCCATAGCTCCTTCCTGACCCTACCTCCCAACCCGGCTCGTTCCCCTGCTCCCGCCCACGTTGCCGCACTTGCCCTTACCTCTCCAACACCACCGCCTCATAGCACCCAACATCGACCCTATCCCATCATCCACTCCTTCACCTGCACCTCCAGCAATATTATCTATTGCATCTCTTGCTCTCTCTCAGCAATTCCTTGTACATCGGACAAACGGGACGCCGCTTGGCTGACCGGTTCGCGGAACACCTTCGTGGACATCCACCTTGCGAACGACACACCGGTCTCACGCCATTTCCGCTCCACCGGTCACTCCTTGCAACACCTATCTGTGTTCGGTTTGTCCTTACACAGAGGCCATCCGGATTCCCGTTTCGCCGTGAACAGGAATTATCTTCTCTCTTCGCTCTTATACGCCATTTGGTCTCAACTCTCCCCCCCTCCTATCTAACCCCCTCTCCCCCTCCTCACCTATCCTTTCCCCCGACCCCTACTTCTTCAGTCCTTCATCATTTCACCCCTACTCCCCTCCCTTCTTCCCTTTTCTCCCTCCCTCTTCCCCTTCCCTCTGCTCCCTCACTCCCTCTTCCCCTTCTCTCTCCCCTCTCCCTCTTTCCTCCTTCATCCCCCTTCTCACCTTCCTTCTCCCCCATCCTCTACTCTTCCCCCCTCTCCTCCCCTTTCTTCTTCCCTCCCCTTTCCCCCCTCTTCCCCCCTCCCCCTCTTCTCCTCACTACACCACATGACTTACACATCACATCACATATGATGTGCCATACTAATAAACACACCAAACTAATACATACTAATACGTACTAATACATACTAGTACATACTAATACTTACACCAACCCTATACATACACACGTCCAGACCCCGCATACGCACTTATACTCTCTCATACACACACACACACCTATACATACCAATACGTACTAATACATACTAATACATACTAATACATACACCAACCCCATACATACGCACGTCCAGACCAATCTTACGCACTAATACTCTCTCATACACACACACACACACACACACACCCTATACATACTAATACATACACCAACCCTATACATACACACATCCAGACCCCTCCCACGCACTTTTAGCTGGTCCCTCAACCTTTTATCAACCCTATTATCTCCCTTATTTCGCTCTCGCGTCTCATGTTTGATCTTTGACCTCTGGCCGAAATCAGATCGCCATGTTGATTCGTTAGCTACTGCACGCATTTTTTCTCTCTCTTCTTTCTGTGTTTTTCTCTCTCTGTGTATCTTTCTGTTGAAGAGCGTAGGCTCGAAACGTTAAAGACTTGTTTTATTTATATTTCCTGAGCGCCATACTAATACAATTGTTCGTTGTTTTCCACCTGCCTTCATCTTTTGTTTATTTTCATAAAGCTTCCCGTTATATATATATATATATATATATATATATATATATATATATATAATTATTACACTGGGGTCACTGTAATCGAATGGTCCCCTTCCCCAAAGTTTCAGGCCTTGTGGCTATTGTACAAAGAATTATTATTATTATGAGTGAGAGAGCAGTCGATGCCATCAAAGTGACATGGGGTAAAATATAGGAACCCCAATATACCCATCATGACTACCCGTCTGATAAAGGTACACCAGGCACAGCATCACAACCATATGTGCGCGAACATTTGATCTCATATCAAGATAAACAGCACATGACCTTGCAGGTGGGGCCCAGTTAGAATTTTCTTCAGATTGAGTAGCCCATCCCGCTTCAAACGGTCCCTGAATAAGGGTTGTTTTAGCATGTTGAAAGAACCACCCATTTTCCAGAGGTGAACTATCAAACCCCAAAGATCCCTCTCAACACATGGCTATGATGCTCCCCCACTACTTCTGCTCGTGATCAGAGATGCACATATTGTCAGCCACGAAGGGAGCGCTCAACTGGTTAAGGTCAAACAACTGACAAGCAAATCTGTGGTATTGAGCAGAATATTTGCTGTAGCCCATCTTTTATACCAAGACAAAACAATGTACATGATAACACTTCCAATCAGTTAAGATCAGAAGCCATGAGAGCCACTGCCTGGTACTGCATCAGGGCATTTATTATTAGTATTATTATTATATTTATATTATTATTATTATTATTATTATTATTCTCATCATTATTATTAATTATTAATTATTAATTATTATTATTATTATTATTATTATTATTATTATTATTATTATTATTATTATTATTATTATTGTTGTTGTTGTTGTTGTTATTGAGTGAGAGAGCAGTGCATGCCATCAAAGTGATACTGGGTTACAAATACAGGAAGCCCAATACACCCAAGATGACTACCCGTCTGATAATGGTGCACTAGGCACATGCATCACAACCATCTGTGCGCGTATTATATTTGTTTCAATGGGGCAATAATTAGGTTATGTATTAAAAATAGAAAAAAAATGGAAAAAAAGTTAAATTCTCGTCATGTGTCCCAAACAAACGCCCCAAAGAACTGTACTCGGATTACAGAGACTCAAGGCCACAAACGTATTATGTTTGGAGAAGAACGACTGAATCAGACGAGACTTCTGCTGCACCCGGTGCCAGACCCGTTCATTGTGTACAGAACACGTGTGTATGTGTACGTACACAAACACATACACACACACGTACATACATATATACATACATACATACATGCATACATACATACGTACAAGCTTACAAATATATATATTTTTTACTACTTCCGTATTTTAGTATGTGACCTCGTCTGTATCACTAGCGATTTTTCCCCTGTCTTCCCTTCTCGGGATCTTTCCTTCTCCTATGTTTCCGACGAAGAGCTCCGCTCGAAACGTCAAACCCTCCTTCTTCCTTTCTTTCCTGAGCGTCCAATAATACTTTATTTGTTCCACGTTCTTGCGTTGTTGTCTTTTTTGTTTTTGTTTTCTTGTTTGGATTAACTTTATATATATATATATATATATATATATATATATATTACGTACATACACACACGCATACATACATACAAACATACATACATACATACATACATACATACATACATACATACATACAAACATACATTTATATATATTACATAAAACTTACTTGGAGAAGAAGAAAAAGAAAACGACGAGTGGCGTTCAATCATATAATAACAATTTAATAAATAAACATATGCATACATACATACATGTACATACCTACATCTATATGTATATATACATGCATATATGAGTACAGGACACCACAAATAAACGTAGAACACAACGAGAAACGAAAACATAAAATCAAACAAGGAAACGGACTTTTTTTAACAACGAGTACAAGACGAACAATACAAAACGGCAGTAATTTTACTCAGCTGAATACACGTCGTTGATTGGTTGAAATTACCGAAATACGACAACTTCAACAAGAAATAACTTCCAAAATATAGGATTTTCTCAACAACGCCAAGAGTAAAAGATGTTTTATGTGACACATTCTACAAGTATACGAAGTCTGAAAGTGCTTAGTTACAAAAAATTATTTTTTAAATCTGTCGGTCAAAAGGTAAAGATCCTATGTATGTGTGTATATATAGATATATAAAGCTGAAGTTGTCTGCGTATGGCAGGTTTGGTAGCCTTCAACTAACACTCCTCCGAGACCCTGCGGCGCAAGTTGACCAAAATTGAGAGTATGATAGAAGAATGTTTGCTCTTCCTTCCGTAGAAGAAAAAATTCAAATCGGACCATGTTAACACCAAAATTTATTTACATCAAAAAGGTGCTTTTTTTCTATGAAAATACCTATTTTTTTACGAATTTTTGACTGCTGTGTCGCCATTTTTCGGTGTATTTCAACCAGAAAAATGTTCACTTAAAGAGAATAACAAGTTACATAATGCAAAATTCTTACTTTTCAAAAATTCCAATTCTAAAGGGTCGAAACAAACTCGAGCAACGCCGGGCGATACTGCTAGTATATATATAATGATCAGGAGAACGCAGATTTTCCACAGCTATGATTTTATGAAACATTTATTCACAGTTATTTACAGCACTCTTTTGTGGACTTACGCGCGTTTCGGCTGCATTATTTATTGCTAACTCGCTTTCCACCAATCATTCTCAGTGGTTTGCTGGCATTTAAAACCGATTTACGAGAAAACACGATAACCGCCAGGATTATATATCCATTTAAAACCATTTGGAATATACATGTATACACACATACATACACACATACATACTACATATATACATACATACTACATACATACATACTATATATATATATATATATATATAGATATAATATATATATAATATATAATATATATATATGTATGTATGTATGTATGTATGTGTGTATATATGGTATATATATATGTGTGTGTATATATGTGGTATATATGTGTATATATATAGTGTGTGTATATATGTGTATATATATGTGTGTGTGTATGTGTATATTATGCATGTGTCTGTATGAATATATGTATGTATATGTATGTATGTCATTTAGGGCGTTAAGAAAAATTTAATGCTCAGTAATGAATGCTATTATAAATGATGATGATGATGATAGTGGTGGTAGTGGTGATGATGATGATGATGATGATGATGATGACTACGATGACGACGATAGCAACGACATCGATAACGATGACGAAGATTGATGATGACGACGATGCTGCTGATGATGATGATGGTAATGATGATGATGATGATGATGATGATGATGGTGGTGATGATGATGATGGTGTCGATGATAACGATGATGATGATGATGATATAAGCTGTTCTTATCACCTCTGATTAAATTGCTGATGACTAAGTGGCCACGAGGCAGATTCTTTACTCTTGGTAAACTTGTTGTTGTTGTTGTTGTTGTTTAAAACGCTTCTTATCTTCTCTCCACCCCACACACTTCCTTACCCCCACTACACCACCACCACCATCCCCGAAGCCCCATCAGGCACTTTCACTCCTTTTCTCCCGCTCTCATTGTTATGTACGCGCGCGCATGTGCATGTAACTATGCTTGTATATACATGTGTATGGATATATATATATATATATATATACATACACACACACACACACATACACACACACACACACACACACATATATATATATATAAGCAAAAATGCTAATTCTAAAATCTCTCTAATAATAATAATAATAATAATAATAATAATAATAATAATAATAATAATAATAATAATAAATGCCCTGACGCAGTACCAGGCACTGGCTCGTCATGGCTCCTGATCTTCACTGATTGCAAGTGTTATCATGTACGTTGTTTTGTCTTGGTATAAAACATGGGCTACAGCAAATATTCTGTTCAATACCACAGATTTGCTTGTCAGTTGTTTGACCTTAACCAGTTGAGCATGTCCCTTAGTGGCTAGTATAAATAAAATGTCAGTGAGTCTTGACCCACACTCTGTATGTGTGTGTGTGTGTACAGGTTTGGCCAAAAGTCACCCGACAGTCAACCAAAATTCCATAAATACTATCTGTTATTCTGTATTGACTCGAATGGAGAAATGGCGTCGCTCAAGAAAGACTTCAGCTTGAACAATATTCATGACGTTTCATATTTAGATGCTTTTATTAAATTCATTCAGTCGTTAAACATAAGTAAATTTTGGAATTAAATGGTTTTGATTTACTGTCAACTGACTTTTCGCCAACCCTGTATGTTTTTGGTCAGGAATAGCAGTGATGCTATCAGTTTTCAAAAAATGTGTAACTGTTTGAATAGTGTCTTAATTCTTTCTGCAAGATTATATTCCAGTCTTACCAATGCTTTTAGGCATTTCGCTTTGAAACAAAACAAAAAAAAACTGTCGATAACCAGTAATTTCAAGACTGCGTAATCAGCACGAACGAAAAACTGAACTGCAGGAAACTGCAACCGTTCTTTCTGCATTTTTATAGAATTGAATGTTGTAATGGATATGAAGTCAGAAAATTTGTTACTGTCTTCGTGGTTACGGGTTCAAGTCTATTGCATGGCAATTTGGGTAATTGTTTTTTTCTTTGGTTCAGTGAGTTTTTTTATTTGTAGACCATTATACATACATACATACATTTACCCCTCTGCGAGGTAATTTTATTTTAATTCTCTCGCAGGATGGCCTAGTTTTGACGAGTCGTGTCCTGTCTTGCCTTCGAAACACGATTGAGTCTAACTAGCGACAGCTGATGATTGGGAATTTTTCCTTGTGTAGTATGTCCTGTACTCTGTTTTTCTGTTATAAAAAATGTTTCTCCCGTTTTCGTTTCTCGTTGAGTTCTGCGTCTAGTTGTGGTGTCCTGTACTCACGTGTATATATATTTATATATGCATGTATATATACATGTAGATGTAGGTACGTACATATATGTTTGTATGTATGCATATATTTTATTTATTACACTATTGTCTGACAGCGCCTTCGCGTCGGGTTCGATTCGATACGTCGCTTCGTTCCGTTTCTTATCCTCCCAGTACTGTTTTATATATAATTATGACGCGAAATTCTCTCCCTTTGCTTACCTTCCCTACTCTCTCTCCCTCTCACTCTTCCTCATCTCTCTCTTAGCCGCTTGTCTTCCTCTATCTCTCTCTCACTCCTCCTCATCTTTGTCACTGCTAGCCAAAACCACTTCCTTTTGCCCGCTGCTTTCAAACTGTAAAGTCGTGTTCCCATGCGCTGCTAGAACATCTTCCGTCTAAGCCAGAAAAAAGGCCTTTTCGTTTGTTTTTCTCGTTTGTTTTCTTGTTTATTTTGATTTCTCGTATTGTATTTTCTTTTTATTTCTCGTTTTGTATTTTCTTGTACATGTATTTTTATCTTGTATTTTATTGTGCAGTTTTATTCGTATCGTCTTTACGTCCTGTTTGTGTTACATTTTTTTTCTTGCTTGTTTTTATCCCTCTGCGAGATAATTTTATTTTAATTCTCTCGCAGGAAGGCCTAGTTTTGACGAGTCGTGTCCTGTCTTGCCTTCGAAACACGCTTGAGTCTAACTATGTACCAAGTTTGATGTTTACGTAATATTGTTGCGTGTGTATATTATTCCGACCTGACAAAGTGCCTCAATTTAAGTACCTAATACAACTGAATCCTACTCATATATATATTATATATATATTATATATATATATAGATATATATATATATATATAGCAATTAAGGACAACTACTTAATAAGGAAAACTTAACAAGAAATTGTCAGGTAGATAGCGTAAAAACCTCATAGAGAAAAAATTTCGAAAATAATTATTTGTTATTGAACATATTATTTATATATAGAGGGCATTATACATACATGCCAGAAGGCATTATACATACATGCCAAACGCTAAGAGGGACAATCAGTCATTTCTACCAAAAAATATTACTAATCCCACCGAATGCAATTTTTCAAAGTAAGACATTTAAAAAATATAGACCTGTATCACAGTGATTTCATACTTACGTAATCATCAGCAGGCTGAATGTATGATAAATAAACAACGACCCTGCCCCGCTTAAGCCGATCAGCTAACTGATCAACATCAACGAAGCACATGGGTGAGTTTACATATATTACATATATTACATCCGGATAAATGGCAAACTTTTACGAATTGCATATATATATATATATATATACATATATAAAATAAAATAAAATACAAAATGGGACAAGAACGCAAAACACCCGGACAACTAGGTATACAAAAACACCAGATAGACGATACAAAAAAACACGGACGGGTCATTCGAAGCCTTTTATCTTCAGTCAAGAACCGGATCATCCTCGCAAGTTCGGCTGATTAATCTTATATATATATATATATATATATATATATATATATATATTACTACGGCATTCCGTCGGTTACGAAGACGAGGGTTCCAGTTGATCCAATCAACGGAACAGCCTACTCGTGAAATTAATGTGCAAGTGGCTGAGCATTCCACAGACACGTGTACCCTTAACGTAGTTCTCAGGGAGATTCAGCGTGACAGAGAGTGTGACATGGTTGGCCTTTGAAATATAGGTACAACAGAAAGTGAGAGAAAGTTGTGGTGAAAGAGTACAGCAGGGTTCGCCACCACTCGCTGCCGGAGCATCGTGGAGCTTTAAGTGTTTTCGCTCAATAAACACTCACAACGTCCGGTCTGGAAACCGAAACCGCGATCCTAAGACCGCGAGTCCACTGCCCTAACCACTGGGCCATTGCGCCTTCACATACACACACACATGTATATTTCCCCTGTTCGAAAATATAAGGACACAGATAGCGTTTCGTACAGCCAGCAGGTAACAATGTTTTCTTGGCGCTAAATAACAGTAACATTCGTCCTAACTGGGTCTGCCACATTATGTTAACAAATAATCTTTACTATATATATATAGGTTATGCTATAATAAAAACCACAAGTCCTTTAAAATAAACCTACCCGGGTTTTCCTGGTCCAAACATCAATGTATTTTGCCAGTTTTCAAGTTGAGAACACGACCATTTGTTAGTTTCTCTCTCTTTTTTTTTTAAGCTGACGAAAAAGTCGAAGCTGACGAAGAAGACCAAAAGAAAAGCAGAAGGTTCCAGGTTCGGTCCCATTGTGTAGCACCTTGGACAAATGTCTTCTTCTATAGCCTCGGGTTTTGTGAATGGATTTGGTAGGTGGAAATTGTAAGAAGCCCGGTATATGCATAAACAGTGTGCCTCCTCGTTTCTCTGGAGACTGTGGGAATGGTGTAGACGCCTCTGATGACAAACCAATAAGGTTCGAAAATCGATTAAGGTTGTTCATCGAGTTTCGATCTGCGGAGAAATGGTTAAAATTTGCCCTCTTTTACTCTTTTACTCTTTTACTTGTTTCAGTCATTTGACTGCGGCCATGCTGGAGCACCGCCTTTAGCAACTGGAGCAACTCGACCCCGGGACTTATTCTTTTGTAAGCCCAGTACTTATTCTATCGGTCTCTTTTGCCGAACCGCTAGGTTACGGGGACATAAACACACCAGCATCGGTTGTCAAGCAATGCTAGGGGGACAAATACAGACACACAAACACACACACGCATATATATACATATATACGACAGGCGTCTTTCAGTTTCCGTCTACCAAATCCACACACAAGGCTTTGGTCGGCCCGAGACTATAGCAGAAGACACTTGCCCAAGATGCCACGCAGTGGGACTGAACCCAGAACTATGTGGTTGGTAAGCAAGCTACTTACTACACAGCCACGTTTATAATTATACCATATGTTATGGTGTGTGTGTGTGTGTGTGTATTTGTCCCTCCTCCTCATACCGCTTGCCAACCGGTGTTGGTGTTATTACGTTCCCGTAACTTAGCGGTTCGGCAAAACAGACCGAAAGAATAAGTACCAGTCTTAATATGGCGTGCGGGAGAAGCGGGGGGGGGGCGATTCATAGGACTACAAATTTTTCAAGGTGGTGATCCAGCTTGGCCGCATTCTAATGACGGAAACAAGTAAAAGATAAATGATTAAAGATACAGACATACATAAGGCATATATACATATATATATATTTGGTTCTTATAGGACTGGTGTTATTAGCCTCCCTAGAGAATTCGTCTAAGTGCTCTCTCAGTTTTTAATCGAAAACACACACAATTTACATGCAAACATACACTTGTCCATATTACATATTATATATATATACATATACATATATATATATATATATATATATATTATATATATATATATATATATATATATATATATATATATATATCCTGGTCTTGTGTGTGCAGATGTGTGGTTGTAATATTTTTCTGAAACATATGTCAATATATTCTGTTTTGCAGCAGTGATGCAGAGGGCTGTAGACTTTACACTATAAGATACATTTATGTGTGTGTGTGTGTGTATGTATAAATATGTGTGTGTATATACACAGGCATATATATATATAGGTATATATGTATGCTTATACACATACATGCCAATATACTTATTACTCATAGTTATATGTATACGAATATACACGCGCACACACACACACACACACACGTATACATCCAGGTACACAGGCACATACACTTTTTTCTGTAGCCGGTTCCTTTTACTGATAGGGAACCTTGTATGTGGTGCTTCAACATGCTAAAGATAGCAGTTATATCTTCCCCTGTCGCCATCCCACCAAATTAAACACTGCTCGCTGGAAAGCGACAGAAAAGATAATGCAGATCTTGATAAACTCTCATAAGTAATTCGGAGAAGGAAAGACAACCACTGTCTGATTAACTTTTATCGAAATTATCTTTTGATTAGGGATAACCTCAGCCCAAAGTTAAGCAACAACCACAACCACAGTAAAGTTTCTGTCATTAAATTCTTTGAACAGTGTTTTGCACATCTTAGCATAATTTACCCTTTTCTCACCCGGTGTCTTGGATGTAAGTTGCTACCTCAGGTCCAAGGTATCTCGGCTCTGGAGTGCCACGTCTACCCAGGACAATGCAGGCTGGGATGCACACAGAGATATATAATGTGGCAGCAGAAGAGCATTCAGGAATCACGACCTTGATGCAGCCGAAATACCTTCATGAACAGGGCTCTTTCTTTGAAGACTTTCTGTTAAGTTACAACCATTTCTGGTCAAGGAGGAATGAAAGTAAATTTTAGAAGATATAATTTAAACTTCTTTCAATTAGTGTATCAGTGTAAAGTGGTTACAACATCCCAAGTACCATGGATCCGGGTCGCCTTAAACACTTGGGAGGGTGTACCCAGATTGCAATGCTGACAGTAGCACAGAATATGGCAATTTTAGAGATGCTCATGAGTCATGACCTGGATGTGGCCCTTCCTCCTTAAAGTATAAGTATTCGAGGGCTGACACACCTGCATCAGCGTGCATAATAAATCCCTGAGAGAGAAGTAATTATTAGCAGCGTGGAATCGTGAAGTATATTTGCCACCTAAATGTGGCGGACCCATAGGGGACGATGCTACATCGCGTCCGTGCGGCTCAGCGATGCCCCGTCTTTTGTTGGACAGTCAGATTGCCCCGCGACCACCTACCAGTTCCGTGTCGAACGCGTTTTCCCGCCGTAACTCGTCCGAACGCATGACAGACAACACACGGACACACACACCGTGCTCGATACCACCCACCGACGACGACCATCTTTCCCTCACCACGCAACGTCGACCGCGCGCACGGACGGCTGCCGGCGGCGGCTTCTTCCTTACGCACCTATGTGTGTTGTGTGTGTGTGTGTGTGTTTGTGGAGGTGTGGTAAGAAGCATGCTTCCGAACCTTATGAGTCTAGGTTCAGTCCTACTGCGTGGCACCTTCAGCAAGTGTCTTCTACTATAGCCTTGGGGCCGACCAAAGCCTTGTGACTAGAATTGGTAGGCAGAAACTGAAAGAAACCCATCGTATGTATTAATATTATGGTAATTAGTAACGGTTGGGTCAGCTTTCTTT
>NC_043014.1:7704666-7707166 GCF_006345805.1 Octopus sinensis
TGTATACATTCGAAGCTTTCTTCCAGGGGATCTATGCGCTTGGCTTAGATTTCCCTTGGCGGGCTGCCATATCGGAGCAATCTCAAGATTAATCAGCCGAAATTGCTAAGTGATCTGGTTCTTGACTGATGACTGAGGGCTTCGAATGTTCCCGTCTGTGGTTCTTGTGTCGTCTCTGTGGTGTTTCATGTTCTTGTCCATGTCTGTAATTTATGTTACTGTTACCTATATAATCGGCGGCTACGTATCCACAATTGTCCTTATACGATAAGTATATTTTTTTCTCAAGCTTTGATACGACTCCTTAATATGTCTCTTTTTCTCTCTCTCTCTCTCCCCTCCCTTATTCCACTCCCTTTCTTTCCCTCTCCATCCGTCCCCCCCCCTCTCTACGTTTCTCTATCTCTCTCACCTCCAGCCCCCTCGATCTGTCTCTTTCTTCTCCTCCCTCGTCCACCTTCTCTCCCTTTTCATCTGTCCTTCTCATGTCTTTTGTTCTCTCACGTGACAGCTAGCCGCTGTTGAGCGCTCTTTTCGTTTTCAGCAGCCTCAGAAGCAACACGTATTTGTTCGTCTCCCCGTGGCCTTTAGGCACAACTTCACAAGCCAGCCCCATTCTCAAATCGTCCTGTCGAAAGACCCTTGTCCTACGTCCTGGTTTTGTTTTGTTGTTTATTTTTATTTTTTACCGTTATTGTTTTTACGTTTTTGTATTCTTATTGGTTGTCACGTATTCTGTATTTTTGTTTGTGTACTTCGTTCTGTTTCGTCCTTCGGTGTATACATTCGAAGCTTTCTTCCAGGGGATCTAATGCCGTTGGCTTAGATTTCCCTTGGCGGGCTGGCCATATCGGAGCAATCTCAAGATTAATCAGCCGAAATTGCTAAGATGATCTGGTTCTTGACTGATGACTGAGGGCTTCGAATGTCCCGTCCTGTGGTTCTTGTGTCGTCTCTGTGGTGTTTCATGTTCTTGTCCATGTCTGTAATTAATGTTACTGTTTACCTATATAATCGGCGGCTACGTATCCAATTGTCCTTATACGATAAGTATATTTTTTTCTCAAGCTTTGATACGACTCTTAATCTGTCTCTTTTTCTCTCTCTCTCTCTCTCTCCTCCCTTATTCCACTCCCTTTCTTTCCCTCTCCATCCGTCCCCCCCCTCTCTACGTTTCTCTATCTCTCTCACCTCCAGCCCCCTCGATCTGTCTCTTTCTTCTCCTCCCTCGTCCACCCCTTCTCTCCTTTTCATCTGTCCCTTTCTCCTGTCTTTTGTTCTCACGTGACAGCTAGCCGCTGTTGAGCGCTCTTTTCGTTTTCAGCAGCCTCAGAAGCAACACGTATTTGTTCGTCTCCCCGTGCCTTTAGGCACAACTTCACAGCCAGCCCCATTCTCAATCGTCCTGTCGAAAGACCCTTGTCCTACGTCCTGGTTTTGTTTTGTTGTTATTTTTTATTTTTACCGTTATTGTTTTTTACGTTTTTGTATTTTATTGGTGTCACCGTATTCTGTATTTTGTGTTGTGTACTTCGTTCTGTTTTCCGTCCTTCGTTGTATACATTCGAAGCTTTCTTCCAGGGGATCTAATGCGCTTGGCTTAGATTTCCCTTGGCGGCTGGCCATATCGGAGGCAACTCAAGATTAATCAGCCGAAATTGCTAAGATGATCTGGTTCTGACTGATGAACTGAGGGCTTCGAATGTCCCGCCGTGGTCTTGTGTCGTCTCTGTGGGGTTTCATGTTCTTGTCCATGTCTGTAATTAATGTTACTGTTTACCTATATATATATATATATAATATATATATATATATATACATACATACATACATACATACATACATAATACATACAATACATATATATATATATATATATATATATATAATATATATTATATATGTTCATCGAGGATGTCAAAATCCTCATTAGGATTAAATAATCAAAAATTGTCACTGGTTAATCCCTATCAGTAAAGAAAAAGTCTCGGGATTATTATAGTAATACATTTTGTTAATAATAAGTAGGCTTTTGGCATCTACAAATTCTTTTATCTTTTTATTTTTTGAGCTTTATAATTTATAATTCATTTGTGTTGTTTCTATAAAAGAAAACCTTTCAACCTCATAATATCATACAAATAGATAAATTATACATCTATAGGCGCAGGAGTGGCTGTGTGGTAAGTAGCTTGCTTACCAACCACATGGTTCCGGGTTCAGTCCCACTGCGTGGCACCTTGGACGTCTTCTACTGTAGCCTCGGGCCGACCAAAGCCTTGAGTGGATTTTGGTAGATGGAAACTGAAAGAAGCCTGTCGTATATATGTATATATATATGTATGTGTGTGTTTGTGTGTCTGTGTTTGTCCCCCTAGCATTGCTTGACAACCGATGCTGGTGTGTTTACGTCCCCGTTACGTAGCGGTTCAGCAAAAGAGACCGATAGAATAATTACTAGCCTTACAAAGAATAAGTACCGGGGTTGATTTGTTCGACT
>NC_043014.1:7712166-7732166 GCF_006345805.1 Octopus sinensis
TACCTTTCACAAGAGATGACACAGGTGGTAGTTTCCCATATATTTGCATTTTGGTTGGATGGCGCTTCGACGAGAGATTTTGAGCTCGTCTCATCGTTAGACATTATAATTTTTAACATTCGCCGCGCTAACGCAGTTTCAGTCGGCATTGTAATTTTCCCAAATTTGAAAAATTATAATGTATAACGATGAGACACGTGTTATTTGTCTCTTAATTTTATGTTAGTGTTGTGACCAGCCATGTGCAGCAACATATGATAGCCTAATCGGTCACGTGACGTGACGTGACGTGATATAAAGTGGTATATAATGTGACAGACAGACAGACAAATAGACGATAGATAGATAGATAGATAGATAGATAGATAGATAGATAGATAGATAGATAGATAGATAGATAGATAGATAGATAGATAGATAGATAGGTAGATTGATTGATAGATGGCTAGATAGATAGATAGATAGATAGATAGATAGATAGATAGATAGGTAGATTGATTGATAGATAGATAGATAGATAGATAGATAGATAGATAGATAGATAGATAGATAGATAGATAGATAGATAGATAGATAGATAGATAGATGGATAGATAGATAGATAGATAGATAGATAGATAGATAGATAGATAGATAGATAGACAGACAGATAGATAACTTTCTTTTATTAGCCACACAGGGCTGAATACAGAGGGGACAAATACAAATGCAGAGCTTTTCTTTTCGAGGGTGGAAAAAAAGAAAATAAATGTAAGATTGCGATCAAAAGGGATCGAGAGGAGGAAAAAAAAGGAAAAAAAAAGGAAATCGTGTATCACAGAAATAATGATAAAAACATTGATATAACAAGATTGGGTTCATCCGTGGGAAGAAAAGCCTACAGAAAAGACCACGGGAACCCCAGTCAGGGAGGAAATAACCACATGAGATCAAAATGCTCTCTTTCTTTCTTTTTTACGATCTACAGGATCATGCTCAAAATGGTTTCGTTACTAGCACGCACCATCTTTTTTTGAATCTTTCGCGAGACAAAACTTCCCTCTCCATTCTCACCTTCCTTTTCAAGTGGTACTTGAAAAAGTTGATGAGCGATTGGCCAGAGAGGTAAGTGTTTGTCTCTAATCCTTTCGCTCGAGTCCACCACACACATTCTTTCACCATGGCCACCAGTACGATGAAAACTGCCTTGCCTTCCCGGTTGAGGGAAGGGGGCGGAGCAATTCTCACGATAGACTCGGCCGATAGGCGGATTCGTCCCACACGTGACAGCAGCCGTTCGGCATAAGCCCACAGGTCGGAAATGGTTGGACATTGCACGAGTGCGTGCAGAACGGTTTCGTCGCTCTGACCGCATCTCGGGCAAGTCGGTCCAGTGTGTCTGGAACCGTGTCTGTAGAGCTTATCCCGAACAGGTAATGCTTCTCGATAGCACTGCCAGGCCAGGGATCTTTGGTGATTGTTCATAGGTCCCGGCCCGAAAGTTGTCTGAACAGGCGGGTCAGGTGTTCTCGTCGACGCCCAGACTCTGCCCGAGTTCGTCGTCGCACCTCCCCTCCACTAATCCTCTATAGAATGCCTTTGTTGTGATGGAGTCGCACAAGTTCGATCCCGGACGGCAGAGTTGCTTGAGAGCAACGCGACACTCGCGGTGCCATTCGCCTAGCCTCGGTCTCTGCTTGATCCATGATGCTGTAGTTCGTCCAAGGAGACGAGCTGCGGGAAAGCGCGCCGCACAAAAGGCGACCACCCTGTTCACCGTTGTCTATGAAGCGCCGGAGATGTCGCAGTCTCAGCGCATGTCTGCGCATCATCAAACACGGCATGCCCAGCCCTCCATTTAGCGGGTGTTGGCAGCAAATGGATCGCCTAACCATCGGAACGTTTCCCTTCCACAAGAAGCGGAAGAGTATGCGTTCCAGTTTGGTGATGGTAGGGTCGGGACAAGGCACGACGGTCAGACGATACTCGATGACGGATGCGATGTACGCGTTCGCCACCTCCGCCCGACCTTTAGGGATAGCTTTCTCTCAGTCCATTTCTGGGTGAGAGTAGCCACCCTAGTCGTTATCTCGCCCCAGTTCTTCTCCATTTGGAGGTCCGGACCGAACCAGACCCCGAGCAATTTAACCGGTCCGTCCGTCCAGCGTCCCACGATGGAGACGCTGTTGGACGGCATGGGCTTGCTTCTCCAGGTGCCGAGCCGCAAGCCCACTGACTTTTCCCGGTTAATTTTTGCTCCCGTTACCGCTTCGTATTCTTTCAGTGTCGCCGACCAGCTCGATGTGCTCGTAGCTCGACACTATGACGGTGACGTCATCCGCGTATGCAGACACGCTCCTCCCGCATCCCAGCTCTCGTGGGATGCCCCTCAGCGTCGCCAGTTTCCGCAGTAGTGGCTCAAGAGTCAGTACATACAGCAGCGATGAGAGGGGGCATCCCTGACGAACCGAACGCATGATGTTAAAAGGTCTGGATAGATGACCATTTACGCGAACTACTGAGCGGATGCCGCTGTATAAGGCAGCGATCCAACCGCGGAAAACTGGACCGAAACCAGCCGCTTTGAGGACAGCCTCCAAGTAGTGATGGTCTACCCTATCGAAGGCTTTTGATTGATCCAAATTGATCAGCGCCCCACCCATGCCAGGATTTTTTAACTACCCTGTCTATGATGTAGCGCATCAGATGGAGGTTGTCATGAATACTTCTACCCGGCACGGCGCATGTTTGCGCCTTGTCGATTAGTTTCTTGATGACAAGCGCCAACCTCTCGGCTAACACCTTGGCCAAAATTTTCAAATCTGCGTTGAGCAGAGTGATGGGCCTGAAATTATCTATGACGTCCCCCTTGTTGGGTCTTTCTTGATCAGTGCCACTGCTCCTCGCTTTACAAAAGCAGGAATACTCCCGTTCTGCTGCCAGTTGCAGTAGACAGCTGCCAAGACGCCTCCAAAACAAGTCTGGCATATGAAAATAAAATTCGTAGGGCAGACCATCCAAGCCTGGTGACTTGTCTCTCGCGCAGCCTACCATCGCATCCTGTACGTCCGCAGCTGTGATAGGCTTTTCACAAGACTCCACCTCCCTTGCTGAGAGTCGTGGCAAGGCATGCAGGTAGGCACTAAAGTCCACTCTGCTTTGACTCACCACTTGTCCCAAACAGTTGGGTGAAGTGTTTGTGAAAACCCCACACATCCTTTTAGGCTCGAGCAATTCGCGCCCCTGTTCATCTATAAGAGACTTGATGGTGGCTCTGTTGCCTCGTTGCGTCTCCACCACTCGGGCCTCTTGGCGGCTCCAACTCCTTCGTTCCTCAGAGCACGCATCCTAGCTCTGACAACGCATCCTCGTGTTTGGCGTTGAGGTGTTGGTCGAGGGCCAATCTCGCCGCCAGTACGTTGGACGCGATGCCAGTTCTAAGTGCCTCTTCTAAAACCTTAACTAATTCTCCCTCTATTCTATTTCGGTCTAATGCTAGGGCTCTACTGTATCTGACTGATTCTGCTTTAATCGCTTTTTTAGGGCATACCACCATCTGTTGTTGATGATGGTACCCGTCAAAGCTCTCTTAACTAATGTGCTGATCCGGTCCCTGTAAACCTGTCGTGCTGTAAAAGACGCGTTCATTCCAGTAACCAGGACCCTGCCTATGTGTCTTATCTAAGTCAAGTGTACAAGTCACAAACTTGTGATCTGTGTAACTGACTATATGAAATTGTGGAAACCTACACTTTTTATCTATTGTCCTACAGAAAACTCTATCTAAGTATGATCTGGACGACCCGATGCGGTTACTCCATGTCCACATTGGCACATTCGGGTGGTCCAGTCGGTACCTGTCAGACAGTTGGAAACGTCTGAGCAGGTCTTTGAGGCATTTGCATCCCCTTCTATTGCTATCTCTGCCCACGTAGTCTAGATGCGTGTCCAGGGTGGCATTCCAATCCCCCACTAAAAGTAAAGGACGAGACGTTCCCATGAAAGACTCTAGACGTCGAAAGAAATCTGGTCGGCCTGTTAGGACGGAGCATAAACTGCTATCAGTCGAAAAGCACACTCATTGCTGCCATCGACATCCAAAACGACCAGCCTACCTCCGGGTCTAGGAAATTTGCTCTTACTTTGAGATCCAGACTCTTCCGGATAAGCACGCGGTGCCACCTCCGCCCATTCTCGGTAGACACGGAGGAAAAATAAATGTTGAAATGTGTACCGAAAATGTGCTGGAGTGCCCGCAAGCTGTGGAGTCTGGTCTCACTGATGGCTATGATATTCAGATTAGTGACTTGATGTCATTTAACAGGTAGCCTTGTTTCCAAGGCGACCCCAAGCCACGTACATTTATACTACCTATTCTGAGCATGTTCCGATAAAAGTGCAAAAAAGGAAAAGGAGAGAGAAAAGGTTACTTGTTTTCGAAAGTTCTTGTCTTCACCTCACGGTCTTCTTCTATGAGGCTTTTATACAGTTTTTTCGATGAGTACTTTTGAAATCTCCTACTGCATCAGGGTAAAGAGATTTCAGGGTGCTGTATGTGTTCTGTGTCACGTGTTATTTTAATGTGTTGTGGTGGTGTTGTGTGTGGGTGGTTACTTGTTTTTATGTCGTTTTCAGTAATGTTAGTGTTGACCTAATGTGTTCCATTAGGTCGTGGTTGTTTGTGTTTATGGCTGTCAACATTTTTGGGGGGTTTGTTATGTGATGGTGTGTTGTGTTGATGTGTTGTGTTTCTGTGGATGTTTTTGGTTCGGGAGTGGTGTATCTTCCCGCTTTGTTTGTTATTTTTCTTTCTTTTTTTTCCCCTTTTTCTTCTCCCCCCTGTGGCTATTTGCCAATCTTCCGTGTCTTCTTCGTCTAATGACAGATCAGACGAATCGGAGTCTGGAAGAGGGAAAGTATTGGGGTCTATTGTCGACTGTGTTGGTTTGTTGTTGGTGTTGGTTGGTGAGCGTTTGGTTGTGGTGTATGCGTTTTGGATGTGGGGTTTGGGTATTTTGTGTTTGAGTGATTGTGGGTATTGTTGTGTTGTTTAGGGTCTCAATTTGTGGGGATTTGGAGTTGTAATGTTTCTTCATTTTGCTGGGTGTCTTTTTGGCAGATGTCCTTGTTTGGGAGTTGGTATATTCTTGGTTGTTGGTGTTGGTGATGCTGCTTCTGTTCTTGGTGCTGCAGTTGGTGTGGTTGTTTGTTTGGTGAGGTTTGTTCCTGCAAAAAGTGGTGTGGGTAGTAAACCTTGTTTATTGGTTTTGTTTCCGGCTGCTGTTGTGTTGCTGTTGTTTTCTTGCGGAGATTTGCAGTCTTTTTTTTAGGTTGCTCACTGCCGCATATGTAGCAAAGTGGTCTTCTGCCATCGACGACCACATATAACTTGTGGTCGTCTGTACACATATCTGGGTGGGTATTTTTTTATATCTTCATGATGTATATGTAGAAGAAATTCTACTTTTTTTTCCCACCCAGTTTTTATGCTCTGTGACTGTGGTTTCCAAAAATAGTATTAATTCGCATTTTTACGCATAGGCCTTTACAAGCCATAGACTATTGGCTATTTTGGGGACATTGTTTAGAGTGATCTTAGTCACTTTCTGTCCCCGATAGCTTGGTGTAAGTTGGAGTTCATCTGAGTGAAGAGTTAGCGTTGAGAAATGTCTAGCTAACTCTTCGGTGTAGAACAAAACTGTATGTGGGCAAATTGTTCCACCAGGTTACATATCTTTGTGATCCCAGATGGGTTTCAAGCACTTCTTTATTTTGCTTGTGTTGGCCTTCTCTGGGATTTTTTGTTTTTTGTTAACTATTTATAAATGATTGTTTTTGTCTTTTTCCGTTTCCAAAATGTCTTCTGGTATGTTTTATTTTTACTATACCTTCTGATTCTGTTATTTTGATGTCGTGTCCTGTATTTGTTGAGCGTAAAGTATATTGTTGTTTTTTTCTTTAATCGCTCAGCGAAAATATGTTGTATTTGTTATGTTGTTGCTGTGGTGATGTTGTTGTTGGCTGCAGTTTGTAAAATTGGTGTATTTGGTTAGATCGTGCAAGTAGGAAGGGGTGGAAAATGCCTGCATATATTTAGTCTGCAACTATAGGCAAATTTCGACATTTTGCGTTGCTGTCGTCGTATTTTTCACTTTGTTGGTGATGACGTGAGAAGTGGTTGGTTGAAGGAATTGTTGTTGTCGTCGTGTTGGTAAAATTTAGAGTAATATATATATCTGCTGAGTACACCAGCTGTCAGGAAAGAGGAAAGAAAGAGCATGCTGCAGAGAGTACAAAAGCCATAAGCCATAAAAAACAGAAACACATTTTCTATTTACGACTTATATAGTAGTGTTGGTAGGGATTCACAAAATGCCTCTGTAAAAAACTAAGATGCAATTCGTTTCTCAAACATTTTTCTTCAATATGTCTAATCTCTCGCTCTCTCTCTCTCTCTCTCTCTCTCTCTCTCTTCTCTCTCTCACTCTTTCTTTATTAATACCAAATAACTGCCAGACAGACCATGACTCTAGATCAGTGCTTTTTCAAACTTTTTGCTGTGAGCGGAACCCCAAAAAAAACATTTCACTGGTCAAGGATCCCTGTGCAATAATCTAATTGTCCTATGCACACATATCTGCCAGTAGAATTAAAAACTTACTGTAGATTTAGCATTTTGTAACTTCTTGTGGAACCCCTGGACTGTACTGGCGGAAACCTAAGGTTCCGCGGAACCCTGGTTGAAAAACCACCCGCTCTAGATACATAAGCAGTTTAGTTCTTTAGAAATTAGCCACAAAAGAGATTTCTGTTTTAGCCTTAAGAACACATTAGATAATGTAGTATTTGATATAGATATTAACAGGATGGCCATGGCTGGAAAAACTTCCACTATAGATCTATTGTCAAGCCTGATTAACACTAGAACTAACGAGAGGAATGACAGCAAACTACGAGCAGCGTATAGTTTTGCAAGTGATTCTGTATAGTTACATTAGTGTGTTTAGGCACATGTTCATATATGTGTGTATTTGTATAATGTGTAGTGTGGTGTGGAGAGAGTGTGTGTGTATGCACATGTATATGCATGTGTGTATGTATGCATGTGCACTTAATACAGATATCTAATCACTGAAACTAAACAGTGTTTACAGCTGATTAGTAGGATAAATTAGGTGATGTAAGAATAATCCCCTTTTTTTTTTTTTTTACCGAAGGACCAAGACCTGATGAGCTTAAGCAGCTGAAACACAATCCACAACAACACTGTAATTGGCTTTACTATATGTCATTATATAATGTTAAGCCATTGTTCATGTGGTAAGTAGCTTGTTTACCAACCACATGGTTCCGGGTTCAGTCCCACTGTGTGGCACCTTGGGCAAGAGTCTTCTTCTATAGCCTCAGGCTGACCAAAGCCTTGTGAGTAGATTTGGTAGATGGAAACTGAAAGAAGCCCATCGTATATATGTATATATGTATATATGTGTGTGTGTGTGTGTGTGTGTGTGTGTTTGTCCCCCCCCCCACATCGCTTGACAACCGATGCTGGTGTGTTTGTGTCCCCGTAACTTAGCGGTTCAGCAAAAGAGACCGATAGAATAAGTACTAGGCTTACAAAGAATAAGTCCTGGGGTCGATTTGCTCGACTAAATGCGGTGCTCCAGCATGGCCGCAGTCAAATGACTGAAATAAGTAAAAGAGTAAAAGAGTATGCATATACATGCATACGTATACATACATATATGTATATATGTACATACATACATACACACACACACACATATATATATATATATATATAATATATATATATATAAATTAATAAATAAAACATATGCATATATACATACATATATGTACGTACCTACCTCTACATGTATATATACATGCATATATGGGTACAGGACACCAAAAAACGTCGAACACAATGAGAAACGAAAACATAAACACAAAACCAAGGAACTGGACATTTTTCTTAAACAACGAAAAAATAGAGTACAGGACAAATAACACAAGGAAAAAACCCCTTCTTCAGTCGCCATGGTTTCATCTACTCTGTGTTTTGAAGGTGGAGGCAATACGCATCTTCGATAGAATCTTTCGTTCCCGTGAAAAGCAAATTAAATAAAATTTGAGATCTTTATGCGGAGGGGTAAAAATGGTAACAAAAACAGGACAGTAACGACAGTACAAAATATAAGCAGTAAAAGACAGGACAAGGAGAATAACAAAACAAGAAGGGCTGTTAAGCCGAACGAGATAAAGTATCATCATCATCATCATCGTTTAGCGTCCGTTTTCCATGCTAGCATGGGTTGGACGGTTCAACTGGGGTCTGTGAAGCCGGAAGGCTTCATCAGGCCTAGTCAGATCTGGCAGTGTTTCTACGGCTGGATGCCCTTCCTAACGCCAACCACTCCATGAGTGTAGTGGGTGCTTTTTACGTGCCACCTGCACAGGTGCCAGACAGAGCTGGCAAATGGCCACGAACGGATAGTGCTTTTTATGTGCCACCGGCACGGGGGCCAGGCGAGGCTGGCAACGGACATGAACGGATGGTGCTTTTTACGTGCCACCGGCATGAGGCCAGTCGGGGCGGCGCTGGCAACGGTCACGAACGGATGGTTCTCTTACATGCCACCAAGTATATGAACGCTATTTTTGAGAACGGCGAAGGAGCAACAGAAAATGCCGTCTACACTTCAAGGAAACCGGGTCAGAAAAACATGTATACACACACACACATACATGTGTATGTGTGTGTGTGTGAATAAAGATGGACAGACAAACTGACCAAAAGTGCAAAGACACATACATGTACCTCGTGACATACATCCAGCAGCAGTAAGCTCACACAAGTCATGTCTAACTGAACAGATCCTTTAGATAAACGTGTTAAAAATAAAACTTATTCCATCCGTTGAATCATTGAATATTCAAATAGTGTTTGGTGGAAATATATGTAAATAGAGGCAACTATATTGGGATTTGTTTGGAGACAGTAATGTAGATTAAATTGTCATGGAGAAGGATTGAATAAATGCCTGATACATTTCGGAATAATGCTCAGTGGTATTTACTAAAAAAAGAAAATGGTAATGGCGAAGTGTATTCTTTGATATTGAGATTTAGTGAAGAGAAGTGGGGAGCTGCATTGTATGTGGTGCGTGATTCAATGATTCGTATCTAGGTTTGTCTCGCATGCCAATACGGGCGTCGGCGTCAATGGAGCAGTCTGCGGAAGATTATTTTCCCCACATAATAGGAATAATAAATCATAGACAACTTCAATGGTTTCTTCTCAATGTTCTGGTCAACTGAACAATCACCAAACTGATAACTGTAGAGATAGAAATATTAGTGATATCAGTGTGTATTTGCTTGTGTGTGTGGTGTGTGTGTGTGTGTGTGTGTGTGTTTGTGTGTGTGTGTGTGGTGTGTGTGTTTGTGTGTGTGCGTGTGTGGTGTGTGTGTGTTTGTGTGTGTGTTTGTGTGCGTGTGTGTGTGTGGGTGGTGTGTGTGTGTGTGTTGTGTGTGTGCGTGTGTGTGTGTGTGTGTGTGTGGTGTGTGTTTGTGTGTGTGTGGTGTGTGTGTGTGTGTTTGTGTGTGTGTGTGCGTGTGTGTGTGTGTGTGCGTGTGTTTGTGTGCGTGGTGTGTGTGTTGTGTGTGTGTGTGTGTGTTTGTGTGTGTGTGGTGTGTGTGTGTGTGTTTGTATGTGTGTGTGTGGGCATGACTGTATAATAAGAGTTTTGCTTCCTAGTTTCATGGTTCTGGATCCGACTATGTGGCACCTTGAGCAAGTGTCTTCTACTATAACCCTGGGCCAGCTAAAAAGCCTTGTGAGTGGATTTGGTAGGTGGAATTGAAAAGAAGCTTGTTGCATATATCTGTATGTACATACGTATGTATGTATGTATGTATGTATGTATGTATGTACGTATCACCATCATCATTTAACGTCCGTTTTCCATGCTAGCATGGGTTGGACGGTTCAACTGGGGTCTGGGAAGCCAGAAGGCTGCGCCAGGCCCAGTCTGATCTGGCAGTGTTTCTACAGCTGGATGCCCTTCCTAACGCCAACCACTCCGAGAGTGTATGTATGTATGTATGTATGTATGTATGTATGTATGTATGTATGTGTGTGTATGTGTGTATGTGTGTTGCTGTCTCCTTGCCTTGATATCATGTGATAGTCGTAAATGAGTATCGCTGTCATACAAGCAGTGTTGTTCATTTCCAATATTCGGCAAAATCATGTCATAGATCAAAGAGAACTATTTCCTTTCTTGTAAACAGGTGAGGGTTAGCAACAGGAAGCTGTAGAAAATCTGCTTCAACCAATTATGTCCAACCTATGTTTGCACGGTTCAGATGGAGTTTATTGAGACAGATTTCACAAAGCCAGATGCCCTTCCTATCACCGATCCTCACCTGTTTCCAAGTAAGGTATTATTTCCCAATAGCCTGACATGTTTCTGCAGAATATTGGAAATGAACGACACCACTTAAATGACAGTGAAACTCATTTACAACTATTAACCAATATCAAGAGACAGAAACACAAATACACACACACACACAACACACACACACACACACACACACACACACACACACACACTTCAGCCCTAGGCCGGCATAAATGTTGATGATTGTCTGTGTGTGTGTGTGTGTGTGTTTATGTGACACATGCACCAGTAATTGTTTCCTCATCTCTAATACATCCACCTATCAAAATATTAAGCATCACTGATTCTTGATTGATTAATTAATAGGTTTGTTAACTACTTAATTGGTTGTTTGATTAATTAATTGTCCAGTCTGACATATCTTACAAATTCTCGAAGCTAAAGCTGTCCAAATATTTTATCACTGTTAACTTAGTGAAATAGAAAATTTATTTTAAAACGTTGCTTCTCAATCAAGTTAATTACATAAGTTAATTCAAGTTCATTAGATGCTAACTGTATGCTTCCTGGCTCTTCATTCTGTTATATACCAGTTCCTATTTTAAAACCATGCTTCAACCAATACAGCTGTTTGACCATATTCCTGCTAATTTGTGGCTAGACTGCTAATTTGAACAGATAATCAACAGCTTCTAACAAAATAAACATGTTTTCTTTTTTGTACATGAAAGAAATGTTAACTTATTAGATCATATCTTCATCATATTAATACAGCTGGATGTCTTACACACAGCCATGTCTATTGCTGTGAGTATTGTGTTGATGGTATGACTGAAGCCCTGAGTACATGAGTGTATGTAAATGGGTATGAGTGTGTGTGTGTGTGTGGTGTGTGTGTATGTAAGGGTGTGTGTGTGTGTGTGTGTGTACATGAGGGAGTTTGAGTGTGTATGTGAGCTAGAGTAGTCATGAACATGAGAAAACATGCCTGAGTATATGAGTGTATGCAAATCTGTGTGTGTGTATGTAAGTGTGTGTGTGTGTGTATGTAAGTGTGTGTGTGTGTGTGTGTGTATGTAAGTGTGTGTGTGTGTGTGTGTACATAAGGGAGTTTGTGTGTGTATGTGAGCTAGAGTAGTCATGAACATGAGAAAACATGCCTGAGTATATGAGTGTATGCAAATCTGTGTGTGTGTATGTAAGTGTGTGTGTGTGTGTATGTAAGTGTGTGTGTGTGTGTGTGTGTGTATGTAAGTGTGTGTGTGTGTGTGTGTACATAAGGGAGTTTGTGTGTGTATGTGAGCTAGAGTAGTCATGTACATGAGAAAACATGCCTGAGTATGTGAGTGTGTGTATACAAGTGTGTGTGTGTGTGAGTACATGCATGTAGATGAGAGAGAATGCCAGAGTTCACCAATGTCTACAAATATATGAGTTTGTGCATGTGTATGTGAATGCGTGTGTGTATGTATATGTGTATGTGTGACTACATGCATGTACATGAGAGAACGCCTGAACAGTACACCAATGTATGCAAATATGTGGTGTGTGAGTGTGTGTGTGTGTTTTCACTTCACAAACCATAGGTTGTGAGTTCATATCTATAGCAGATGTTACCTTTATTTTTTTTTCTCTTGGCATGAAAGAATTATTCTCAATTCATTAGAGATATCTTTAACTGTTTGTGTCCCAAGATTCCAAGAAATGTAAGATGACAGAGTGACATTAGGATATAATTTGTACTTGAAAATTTATTTGGTCACCTTAAAGAAGAAATTATGGTGTCACTTGGTGAAGTAAACAGAAGCAAACAACTGTAAGATTTGTACATTTTTACTTTTGTTTTTCTATTCAAACATAGGTAAGCCAAATACATATTACTGAGGTACTGTTTTTACAGCTGGATGCCTATGCTGCCACTTATCCTTACCTGTTTTTCAAGTAAGGAAGTTTCCATTCCCACTCAACTTTGAAAATGCAGAGCTAATGGATGATTTGTTGACTGGGAAATGACCGTATAGAATACTGCCATAGTCCAGTCATTTTTCATCCTATTACAGAATATAAACACATTCACAGAGACACATACGCACACATACACACACACACATGCAATCATTTTAAAGTACACTTTTCCAAATTTGTGTGGGTTAGAAGGAGTTTATTGAAGCAGATTTTCTCTGGCCACATGTGCATCCTGTTACCAACCATCTCTGGTTTCCAGACAAGAAAACACAAACACACATACTTATTTACACGTGTGTGTGTGGTGCAGTGAATGTATTTTCATCTAAATTACACAAAAACGAAAATAACACTGACATCCCATTTCAACAGATATATTTACCACAATTAAGTTTATCTTGAAATACTAAAGAGTAAATTTATTCACTAAAATCACTACTGGCTTCAATCATGGCCTCCAGACAGCTCTGGAATACCCTGCAACTTTTCTGGGCGATCTCCTTGGTGAATACTGCCATAATCCTTGCCTTCAGTCCATCTTTGGTGTTACAAGGAGTTTTGTTGGTCTCTCATTCAACTGCACCCCACACATAATAATCAAGGGGGTTGCAGTTTGGGGAATTAGGTGGCCAAATGTTAGGGGTGATGAGGTCCCAGAAATTGTCTGACAGCACAAACGCCAAGCAGTACAGCATGTTGCTTCCACATTTCTGGCAGAGTGAATTGCTTCATGGTGTTGTTTTTCTCACAGATGGTGCCCAACTGACCCTACTATAATCTGTAGTCGACAAAATCAAAAACAAACTATGCACGAAATTGAAAATATAAAAGGGCAACAATTTACTTATCACACCTTGTATATATATGTACATGTATGCATATATATATATATATATATATATATATATATAGATATATATATATATATATATATATTATATATATTTACATATATGCTCATGTGTGTGTGTATATATATATGTATATCTTAGGTGGATGCGCTTCCAGTAGTTGGCATTAGGAAGGGCATTCAGCTGTAGAAACTAAGCCAAAATAGATCATGTTGTCTGGTGTGGTTCCCCCTAGCCATGCCAGTTCTTTTCAAGCCATCCAACACATGCTAGCATAGAAAACAGACATTAGATGTTGCTGTTGATTATGATGATGATGATGATGAAGATGAGGATTTTGATCACCACTCTTTCAGATTGTATTTATTGGGGCAGATTTTTCGGGCTGAATGCTCATCCTGTCACTAATCTTATATATTTACAAGTGAGGTAACATGTCCTCCTGGTTTGAGATGTTTCCACAAAAGATTGGAAACAAAGGACACCACCTGCATGATAGTGACACTCATTACAACAACCACATGATGTCAAAACAAGGACACACCAAGACATACACACACACACACACAGACACACATAACACACACAATAGGCGTCTTTTAGTTTCCATCTATCAAATTCACTCACATGGCTTTTGTTGGCCCAAGCTATAGAAGTCCTCTGCCCAAGATGCCACACAGTGGGACTGAACCCCAAACCATGTACTTATAAAGCAAACAATGCAACCACAGAGCCACTTGTTTTACTAACAGAAGAAAGCAACCATAGAAAATATCAACATATAAAAGTTAACAAAGAAGCCTCTATGTGCTTGTTTGACCTGCTGGAAACAGCAACCACATTGCCTTCCAAATTTTCTGTAAATTTAAAATACATATCCCAATTGTAACCCTGTAACTTATGATGATCCCTCACTGCACATCAGTGTGCGGCAAGGTCCTTAGGTGTGGTGTACCTGGAACAACAGGTGTGTACATCAGGGCTAGTCATTCCACCAACTACCTATGTGTGCCATAGGAATGTCCAATCAAAACCAATCTTGATCTACTCACCAACAACAACAACTATAACATATATATAATTACTGAAGAGAAAATGAAGAAATGAAAATCAAAAACAAAAACTATAAAAAAAAAACAGAAAAAGGAAAATCTAAAAAAACATATATATAAAAAATTAACACTGATCAACTTACCTGATCAACAAGATGTAACTTTGTAACATATGCCCTTTCTGTCTTAAGTAATTCCTCCACAATTTTGTACCTGATATTTTTTTGTTTCTCAGATTCCTATAAAAAGATAAACAGAAACATGAATATAACAGCCGCAGCATATTTTAAACATACTTAATCTTTTATTCTCTTAATGGATTCAGTCATTTTAGTGTGGACATATTGGGGCTGGGGGAAAACACATTTTTATGGGTATAGTTTGTTGCATCGACCACCTCTATACTTTTTTCATTAATCTCAGAAGACTGGGGACAAAGAGGAACTGCATGAAATTGGAACTCGGAATGCAAGGACACACAATCAAATAAATAGCAAAAGGTAGTTTGTCTATTGAAAACAGTTGTTATTATCCTATATACTAGGTTGTCCCAAAACTTCTTAAACACTTGCGAAAATTGAATTTTTACTCGCCAAGTACTAACAAAAACAACAAAAATTATTCCTCAAAATAAAGACCATTATTTTCCAAGACTTTCTACGAACTTTTGGGACAACCTTATATAAACACTAAGAACTTTTTCTCTTTTCTCTCAATCCCTAAACTATAAAACGATCTATGAAGAAAAGGGGTGTAAAACATTCCACCACGCTGTAATTATTTTCATCCTGATGAAATATCTCGCATCATAAAATGTTAAATTGATCACAGGTTATGTCAGGCTGATGACTTCTAAAAAGAATGAAACAATGCTAGACATGATTACTGCCAGCTAGAAATTTTTAGAATTCTGTAATGAAAAATGAAATGTGAGAATTCTGTATGTTTTGTTTTGGTTTTTTTGTTTTTTTGTATGGTTCTTTAATTTCAAATTCAAATTTCTAATCCCACCTCATATTATGAAAAAATGGGTTTTTTCCCTAGTAATAGCTGTGACCACTAAGATTCTATCTTCTGCTCTACTGATGTTTAGTGAGGGAAGAGCGGTACCTGGGAGAGAGGGGAAAGAGAAGAAAGGAAGAATGAAATGAAAGGAAAGAACAAAAGGGAAGCAAAAGAGAATGAAGACAGCAGCAAAAAGAAAGGCAAAGGGAATGAGGATAGAGGTGAAGGAAAGATGAAAAGGGGAGAAGGGTGGGCAGATGTGGATGGAGGTGAAGAAAGGAAAGAGTGAAGAGAAGGGAAGGAGAATGCCAGGAAAAGAGAGAAGGCAGTTTACAGATATCCAGACTTAAATATTCATCTGACCAATTCCAGCAACAAAGTGGATGCAGAGATTAAAAGGAACAGAACCACACAAACACCAAAACACAGGAAATAAAACTGAGGTGAACCAGTTCTTGATGGCAATAAACTGTAACCAGCCATGACCAGCTTGTTATAGAGATAAAGAACAGTTTGTCTTCACTAATTATGCTAAATACATATAATTAACAGTATCCCAAACACACAAACACATTATATATATATGTGTGGGTGTATATATATATATATATATATATATATACTCTTTTACTTGTTTCAGTCAGTTGACTGTGGCCATGCTGGAGCACTGCCTTTAGTCAAGCAAATCAACCCCAGGACTTATTCTTTGTAAGCCTCGTACTTATTCTATTGGCCTCCTTTGCCGAACTGCTAAGTTATGAGGACGTAAACACACCAGCATCGGTTGACAAGCGATGTTGGGGGGACAAACACAGACACACAAACATATACACTCATACATATATATACATATATACATGTATGTGACAGGCTTCTTTCAGTTTCTGTCTACCAAATCCACTCACAAGGCTTGGTCAGCCCGAGGCAATAGTAGAAGACACTTGTCCAAAGCACCACGCAGTGGGACTGAACCCAGAACCATGTGGTTGGTAAGCAAGCTACTTACCACACAGCAACTCCTATGCCTATATATATATATATATATATATATATATATAAATATATATATATATGTGTGTGTGTGTGTGTGTACACATACAAACACACATACATACGTACATATATACATAAATATGTAAGTACGTACATATGTATGTATGCATGCAGGTGCTATATAGTATGACTAGGCCCTGTACTACTGACAGATGAGATACTCCAGATATATACACACACAACACACATAGATATCTAAAATGATAGCTTCTGTGTGGTAGTGTGCTCTTCTACATAGATTGGCCAAATCTCCCAAATCAAAACTATTGCTTTAAAAAATGGACATGTATTCTTTTATTCTTTTATTTGTTTCAGACATTTGACTGTGGCCATGCTAGAGCACAGCATTCAATCAAACAAATCGTCCCCAGGACTTATTCTTTGTAAGCCTAGTGCTTATTCTATCAGTTTCTTTTGCCAAACCGCTAAGTTATGGGGACGTAAACACACCAGCATCGGTTGTCAAGCAGTGTTGGCGGACACACACTCACACATATATGACGGGCTTCTTTCAGTTTCTGTCTTCCAAATTCACTCACAAGGCTTTGGTTGGCCTGAGGCTATAGTAGAAGACGTTTGCCCAAGGTGCCACGCAGTGGGACTGAACCCGGAACCTTGTGGTTGGTAAGCATGCTACTTGCTACAGAACCACTCCTGCGCCTATGTATGACAATATAATCTGAGACAATGGGCATGTGTTTTGCAGAGATTCATGTAAAAACTCATACTTGTTTCTTTTAATAACCACTTGAGCACCACTTTTGTAAATTATGCCTAAAGTGACCAGATGATCGTGCTGTATTTCACACACACACACACACACACACGTTGTCATTTAATGTCCTTGACCATGTGGACATGAACTGAATTGTTTGACAGGATCTGATGATCCAGACAACTACATTGAACACCTGCCTTGCTTCACTTGCAAAATATAACAGAAATTCTGAAAGCAAAAGTGTTTGCATACATTGAAGTTGTGGATGTACGTCTATACACTCTGTGCACACAACTGGGTCCTTCACCCAATGTCCTTTACCCAGTATCCTTCTCAAGTCTACAATTGCTTTTTCTCTCTTTCCCCTTCTTCCATTCAGACAACTGGGTTATTTCCTTGATTCTATTGCCACCCCTACCCATATTTACCATCATTTTTACCATCATCCATCCCCACTTTTGTTTTATCCACTTTTGCTAACCTTCTCACTTTTTCAACCTTTAACACTTCATCCCCTTATCATTCAGTCCCCGCATCACTCTCCTAAGTGCTGTATTATTCTGCTGTTGTAAGTAATAAAATTTGAACCCATCACCATTTCTGTTCCACCAGTTACCATTCCCACTCCTCTGAGCTACTTCCAATTCATGTTTTCTGCCCAGCATTCTTTTTGCTTCCCTACACTCATAGTTACCATTGACTACTTGTTCACCACCATTCCCACATTCATCTCCTATGTACATGTGACCACCTATGCTTATAACCCTCTCTCAGTGTCCTCGCACACTCTTGCAGCTTTACTCACCATTACTGATTCTCCTGTCTCTACGATCTCTTCTCTTCATCATCTTAGACATTACCTTGAGGGTATGTTCTGACACCTTGTCATTACCACATTTATCTTTCTTTATGGTATCACTCCAGCCACCCCTACTTATGTAAATTACTTATATAAAATGCAAAATCTCTATTCCACCTTTCTTACATTATCCTCTCAACACCACACATAAAGCTCTATCTTCAATTCTCCCTCTCAAGTAAAGGGGTCTTTTTAGTGTTACTAATTTAGGCAACTTCACTAGTGCTGGTGCCACAAAAAAAGG
This sequence comes from Octopus sinensis, assembly GCF_006345805.1. Taxonomy (NCBI): domain Eukaryota; kingdom Metazoa; phylum Mollusca; class Cephalopoda; order Octopoda; family Octopodidae; genus Octopus; species Octopus sinensis. The sequence continues at coordinate 7,730,305 of NC_043014.1, forward strand.
GCATCTAGTATGTTTTTGTAAAGTGGTTGGCATTAGAAAAGACATTCAGCCGTTGAAGCCATAAAAAAGATGAGTTCAGTAACAGATGTCATCCTCTGACCAGTTGCATTCTGTTTAACCATCCAACTCATGCTAGCATGGAAAGCAGATGTAAAAATGATGACAATATGTACATATATGTCCGGGAATCAAAACCATGATCGCAATATCATAGTTTCAATTCCTGGACTGGGTTGCACATTGTATTCTTGAGTGAAACACTTCGGTTCCTATTTCTCCAGTCCACTCAGCTGTAAATGAGTATCCCTGCAGCTGACTGGCATCCCATTTAGAGGAAATGTGATCTAAGATGCTTATACGCCATGGAAACTTGATAACTGACCATATGAGTCTAAGGATGGCTATTTAAGCAATGTGTTTGTGGGTGATTAAGGGGTTAGATGAGTGCTGATGAAGGGTCAAAAACTGAAATATGGCATATTCGTCCATTATCCTTTTTTCATCTTTGATCTCATTGTTTGTTCACATCTGATATCTTGGATATGAAACATCATAACAAAAGTCAGTGTTGGTTATGCTTTCTATAGAGTATCTGTAGAGATAACCTTAACATGTTAAGACAGTAATGTGTTCAGAAGACTTACTTTAGTCTAGAGGTAGTGCCTAAGCATGGCCACAGCCTCTAACTAAAACTAATACTAGTATGTATGTATATATATATATAATATATATATATATATATATATATATATATATATATAAAATACAAAATGGGACAAGATCACAAAACATCCGGACAGCTAGGTGATGCAAAAAGGGACAACAAAACATCCAGATAGACGATACAAAGAGAATAAGGACAAGTCATTCGAAGTTTTCTTTCTTCAGTCAAGTACCAGATTATTCTCGCAATTTTGGCTGATTATATATATATATATATATATATATATATATATATATATATATATAATGTGTCTGCATTCATTTGGAATTGTTTGGAATAACATGGTGAAAGTTGGGAGTAAAATAAAATATGTAATCTGATAGGGATACAGGAGAGAGATAGTTAAGGAAAGGACTATGCTATACCACTCCCCCCCCACACACACACATACATACAGCCCATTGACTATATGTGTGGTGGGGGAGGTAGTGGCCTCTGGTAATTGGGTAGTAGCTTACCATTCCTTCAGTGAATAATGATTTAAAGGGTAAAGTGGACTGTTACAACTTCGCTATAATTAGCTAAGAGGAAAGGAATACAGTCGTAAAGGTTTCATAAAGGTTGTGATGTTAAGATGAAAAGAAATAAAAGTTTAGCTTCATTGAAATATAATTAAAGGGAAATACACTCTGGATAATCCCAGTATTTTTTTTATTATTATTTTTATATCAGCGATGAGATAAAAGTTACAGTGAAAACACTCCCTCAGGATTTTTGTGGATGTGGTGGTGGTGGTGGTGGTGGATGGTGTGTGTATTGTGGGGAAGTACCCTGTCTCTGAACCAGCTAGAAATCACAGTCAAATCTCCCCTGAAATAACTTTTTTTTAAATAAAGAAATAACATTTTAAAATCTGTGGACTTCTGGACCTTAGGCTAAACAAGAACAACATGAAACTGAAACTTAACTATAACTCTAGCCCTAGGCCAAAAAAATTGAATTTGGTATATAGAAATCGTAAGGAAGCCTTCCACACACACACAAATACACACGTGTATGTATATATGTGTGTGTAGGTGTATATTTACATTCACATTGCGAATAAGAGAACTGAAGTACAAACAGTAACGTTTCTGGACATTCCCCTTCCACAAATACCCCACTAGGGGTGCACTAGTGAAGACAAATGAAATGAAAA